>NW_021319192.1:246144-287442 GCF_001605985.2 Dendrobium catenatum
AATTATTTGTAATTTGTTAATTTATTTATTAAGTTCAAATTAGGAACCTATTCAGCTTCGTTTGGATATATTACTCATCAGTCAATCAATATCTCAGAAACGATAAGGACGATATTTTTTTCTGCACCCTTTCCCGCTTCGCTCTTTGCTCATGCTGTTTTCCTTCTCTCAATCCCCAGAGAGAATCTAGGTTTTTATTCCACAGCCAGAGAGATCCCTTATCTCTCTCTCTCTCTTCAGCACAGGCGAACATACGCAAGAGCAAGCGCTTATCGTATACTCTTTCTGTTCTCAATCCCTTCTGCAGACGCAAAGCATGGCATCGTTGAACGTCTTATTATCTCTCTGCGAACTTGGCTCCCAAGAAAGACCCAACCTTCCCAACAACTTCATCTCGTGCTGTTTTGGTCCTCCTGCGTTGGCCAAAGGTTATCTTCTTTATCTTTAACCTAGAACTAACGTTCTTATTTGTTTTTTTTTTTTTTTTGTTTTTTTGCATTGTGTCATTGTACGTTGTCGTGTTGCTTTGTTTAGCCTTGTATGCTTTGTTTGCTTCTCTCTGTAGAATCAAAATATTGGCTACAAATTATTATTATTTTTTAACCCTCTCTTTTGTATTTCTAGTGTCGCTCTGAAATGCCCTTAAAAAGGTGTTCATACCTTATTTATTTATTTATTTATTTTATATGGCATATTTGATTCATGTGAGCGTGAATCAGGCTCATGTAAGAATATCAGATTTGATTTGAGGGTAGCAAAAAAGGGCAAAACAAATGTCTCCTCTTAAGTGAATATAATTATGAGTAGCATAAGATCTAGGTTTGGTTATTTATTTTATTTTATTTTATTTTGTACGGTTGGAGATGAAGAGCTATTTCTTCAGGTAGTATCTATTTATATTTAAAAAGGAAAATAGTTTTAGCTCGGGCTAAACTCTCCCATTAATTAGAGATTATTAGGTGCGGAGTGCGGACAGGGAGAACCGTCTGCACAAGCATTGGTACCCAGCGGTACCCGCATTCGGTACCACTGGGTACCGCTGGGTACCGCTAGGTACCAGTGCTTGTGCGGACGGTGCGCACTCCGCACCTAATAATTTTCCATTAATTGAGCATGTTTGGAACAATGAGTATTTAAGAATGTTCCAACGAATTATGTGAAATTTTTATGAAGGCCTGTCCAAACTTTTGGCCAAGTTTGAAACGGGTTGAACCCCTTGCAAAGATTGAGCTTGAGCTATGTCGACATCATGCTATATATAACTAAAGTTGTGCTTGCACCTTGTGTGCTGTCACTTCAGTTGTGACAGACTGAAGATTTTTTTGGTGAAGTTGGATTGAGGTGAATATCCTTAACACAGAGACATCATTCCTGCAATATGCTAATAATTGCTTGATATATAATTGTTGTGTTCAAAGCTTTTAGAATGGCACATTATTCCTTTATTGGTGCCATGATGAAGTTGTGCAAACGTTAAAAATAAGTTAACAAGACCAAGATGCTCAATATAATTGTAACAGCCATCTCAAAGAAAACAAAAAACCCCGTCCTTTCATTGGATTTCATGAAATAATTTTTGATGATAGAACGAAAACGGGCTTTGTGGGAGGAAGAATTTGAAAAATTCTCAGATTTTCATCCCAAAACCTGTGAGACGTCTTAGAGTTTTGAGCTTAGGAAATAGAGATGGGGGAGGGAGAGCCAACCCAAGGTGAGGTCTTGGGGAAGGATCGGTCAACAGCAGATTGCAAATCCCAAGCCTCCTTTCATTGGTCTGGGAAGGATTTCAAAATTCGAAACCAAAATCTGAGAAGAATCTCAGAGTTTGATAGGCTAAGATGAAGAGAAAGTGGGAGGAGGCCAAGCCGTGATTAGAGTAGAAGGCTGAGTGAGATTTCCTGCACATGTTATGAAATTAGAGAGTTCTTCACATGCAGGTAGGCAAGGGGAGGGGAGGTGATGGGAGAAGCAGCTGACGGGATTGTGAGGTTTGGCGGGAGGAGTTAGGGAGAGGTTTGGAATTCCTTAATTAATTCCTTAGATGTGGAATTAATTGAGGAATTACGGGCAAGGATTAGCAAGAGCAAAAACTATGGCAGCAAACCATAGGAGCAATAAAGGTAGGGAGAGGAGTAATGAGAAGGAGAGAGGGGAGGTAAGAGAGAGGGGCTGCGGTTTGTAAAGGGGCTGGAGTTTTGATTTGTTTCCCAAAGAGAAATTCTCCGTTGGAAAGAAATTAAGTAGAAAGGGAATAGGTAATTTCGGCCAGGGAGAGATTGGGGGGTTTTGAAATTATTTCCTAAATAAGTGGGAGAGTTTTAGGAAATAAAAAAAGGAATTAATGGGTATAGGAAGGGCCGGCAGCTTGCATGAGGGTGGGAGGATTTTATGGGATTAATTAAGGCTTCCTAATTTAAGTTTTGAGATTAGAAAAGTTTTAAATTAAATCCAATTGAAATTTAAAATTCAAAAGAGATCTAATTCAATTACTTTCCTAAAATAGAGTAGCTAAATTAGGAAGGAGCTTGAATGCAATTTCAAAGAGATTTGAATTTCAAAATCATCCAAATCAACCTCGTCCGGTTAGGAAATTCAAGGGTGAAGGGGAATGGTTGAGGCCGGCGGGTTGGGCCTTGGCCGGCGGCAAGCCAAAGTGAGGACGGGTGGAGGTGGCCGAGGTTATGGGGAGGATTTTAGTGGAGCTTGTTGTGGGGGAAGAGTGGGGAAATTTGGTGAATGAATTGGATGTGACGAAGAAGAAAAAGGAGGGTGGTGAGTGAAGACGAAAATACAAAGAGAAAACCACGAACCCGGCCGTCTCCAAGGTTGGTGGTGATACGATTTCCCTCTCCAAGGGATCTCAAGTCACGAGCCGGACCCATCCTGCGGCTGGTGGAAACTCCGACCTCCTCCCATAGGGATTTCACTAACGTTCTTCCCAAAGAACCCAAGTGCAAAACGCAAATTTTTTTTATTAATAATCCATCATCCTATTACAATAGCTTAAGGCCCTATATATAGGCCATAACATGAGAAAAATAAAAATACAAAAATGCCGCTTGGTCCATAACACTCAAATAAACTAACCTATGGGTAAAACAGAAATAACATAAAAAATAACTAAAATTCATAAAATCAAATTTAAAGTAACAATTTAAATTAGAGCCGTCGATTTAGACGCCTTCTGTGATAGATGCGCCAGATCTTCGTGCCGATGTCCGCATTCATTCTCAATAGTGGGAGATACTCGACTCCGTCGAGTTAGCATCACAACTGCCCAGGTACAACTTTGGACGGTTCTTTGGAGACATAGTTTCATCCTCCGAAATGGGTAATAACCCAATGAGCACTTAAGCTCGCCAATTTCCTTAACCCGAGTCAAGGGATCCCTTTCAAACTATCGCACTTCTTTTTCGCCTGCAGAAACTTGTTCACTCTCCTCAATAGTTTCAACTGGCGATAGGATCAATCTGGAGTTCGATGGATATCACCTTCAGAGCTTCCTCAACCTTCTCTGTTATAGGAGTGTTCACTGGGTCAGGGAGAAACCTTAGCTTCTGTAGGAGTTGAAATTTGAGCCAACCAAGTCCCTCTCTGCAGGATTTGCTGTCACGCATTTTTCCTTGTCGACCAATTCATCTTCTTCTTCCTGATCACCTTATTTTTTCTTTGATTTGCACCGTGAGTGGGAAATAGAAAGCTTCATTGGCCTCCAGCCATTTGTCAACTCTATCCACTCTTTCTCTGTTTCTTAGTGCCTTTTTCCATCCTTTGATGAAGGGGATCTTGAAGAGGTGTAGAGCGATGGGTCCCTCCTACTCGCTCTAGGTCATCGAACCGTTTGATTGTCTGACGGTGTAGTCGGCTAAGTCTGCTTGAGTCTCCTTGAGATGTTGACTAATGGCAGCCACTGACCTACCATCAAGTCTAGAGTCCTTCCAAGTCGATCCGAGTCCATGCTCTAATACCAAACTGATGTAGAACGAAAACGGCTTTGGTAGGGAGAGGAAGAATTTGAAAATTCTTAGATTTTCATCCCAAAATCTGTGAGACGGTCTAAAGAGTTTTGAGCTTAGGAAATAGGATTGGGGGAGGGAGAGCCAACCCAAGGTGAGGTCTTGGGGAAGGATCGGTCACAGCAGATTGCAAATCCCAAGCCTCCTTTCATTGGTCTGGGAAGGATTTCAAAATTTGAAACCAAAATCTGAGAAGAATCTCAGAGTTTGATAGGCTAAGATGAAGAGAAAAGTGGGGAGGAGCCAGCCGCTGACAGAGTAGAAGGCTGAGTGAGATTTCCTGCACATGCTATGGATTTAAAAAGTTCTTCACATGCAGGTAGGCAAGGGGAGGGGAGGTGATGGGAAAGCAGCTGATGGATTGTGAGGTTGGCGGGAGGAGTTAGGGAGAGGTTTGGAATTCTTTAATTAATTCCTAGATGTGGAATTAATTGAGGAATCGGGCAAGGGATTAGCAAGAGCAAAAACTATGGCAGCAAACCATAGGAGCAGTAAAGGTAGGGAGAGGAGTAATGGGAAGGAGAGAGGGCGCGTAAGAGAGAGGGGTGCGGTTTGTAAAGGGGGCTGGAGTTTTGATTTGTTTCCCAAAGAGAAATTCTCCGTTGGAAAGAAATTAAAGTAGAAAGGGGAATAGGTAATTTCGGCCAGGGATTGGGGGGTTTTGAAATTATTTCCTAAATAAGGGGGAGAGTTTTTAGGAAATAAATAAAAGGAATTTAATGGGTAATAGAAGGGCCGACAGCTTGCATGAGGTGGGAGGATTTTATGTGGATTAATTAAGGCTTCCTAATTAAGTTTTGAGATTAGAAAAGCTTTAAAAGTTTTAAATTAAATCCAATTGAAATTTAAAATTCAAAAGAGATCTAATTCAATTACTTTCCTAAAATAGAGTAGCTAAATTAGGAAGGAACTTGAATGCAATTTCAAAGAGATTTGAATTTCAAAATCATCCCAAATCAATCCTCGGTCCGGTTAGGAAATTCAAGGGTGAAGGGGAATGGTTGACGGGTGGAGGTGGCCGAGGTTATGGGGAGGATTTTAGTGGAGCTTGTTGTGGGGGAAGAGTGGGGAAATTTGGTGAATGACTTGGATGTGACGAAGAAGAAAAAAGGAGGGTGGTGAGTGGAAGACGAAAATACAACGAGAAAACTACGAACTCGGCCATCTCCAAGGTTGGTGGGTGATACGATTTCCCTCTCCAAGGGATCTCAAGTCACGAGCCCGGACCCATCCTGCGGCTGGTGTAAACTTCGACTCCCTCCCATAGGGATTTCACTAATGTTCTTCCCAAAGAACCCAAGTGCAAAACGCAAATTTTTTTTATTAATAATCCATCATCCTATTACAATAGCTTAAGGCCCTATATATAGGCCATAACATGAGAAAATAAAAATACAAAAATGCCGCTTGGGCCATAACACTCAAATAAACTAACCTAGGGGTAAAACAGGAAATAACATAAAATAATAAGTAAAATTTATAAAATAAATTTTAAATAACAATTTAAATTAGAGCCGTCGATTTATGATGCCTCCTGTGATAGATGCGCCAGATCTTCGTGCCGATGTCCGCATCAATTTTTCCTGAAATAGAGTAAGCTTTGGCTGGATTGACTCACCATAACTAGTCCTAGCATTATGCAGGTTGAATATTTTATTGCATTTTCTTGACTTTTTGAGTTAATTCATAATCATGCTATGGTGTAGCCTACCATATATATGAGCAAGCAGTTGAAGTGAGTAATTGAAAAGGGGCTTCACTAAGCTAAATAGTAAGTATTATAAGATGAATTGGGGACTCTCTAATGAGGACTTTCTTTATCCAAGAGGAGTGCAAGGTTCAAAGTTTAAGTTCAATATGAGTGTTGGTTGCTTGTTTTATACTGGGCTTTAAATTTTGGCAACTGGCTAGTCTTTGGCTTTATCTTGATACTCTACTTCACCAAATAAACTCTCTCTTGAGTTTAAGGTCTCAATTGAATCATCATGGTATGGATATAAGTTTGTTATATTGAACATTGGACTAATACCTTCTCATCCAGTACTCTATTTGGTAGGTGCCAATGGGAAACTAATACACCAGAATCAAGTTGCCATCGTTATACTTTAGGTGCAGGCGATGTGCATCAATATCCTCTTTTACTTATCATATGATTCCTGAAGATCTCTTATTACTTTTTCTTGCATTTCTCAATATTGCTTACTAGTTTATCTGCTTTAACATGACCTCTTGTTAGGAGAGTTGGCACATGATTTATGATTTGCCTAGGGTTTGTGCTATCGAACACTCTAAATTCACTCCTTTGGCGCACCGACATCTAGAGGTTTCAGGGTAAATTCAATTTTAGCAATGTTTTTGCTATTTATGCAGCTGTCGAAGCATGTCATTTGGGGACGGATTGACAATTTTATTTTATCCTCAGCTTGGGGGTGATAGACATTTGATAATTGGATTTAAGTCATGGGGATCCTACGTATTGTTTAAAAAAAAATTGCTCATGAATCACATTTGTAGATCTGATGTTATAGTCTATAGCATACAATGAAGCTTCATGATCACCTTAAAGAGCAGCTTTCATGATCACCTTAAAGAGCAGCTTTGCATTATTGGAATCATCAACAATCTTTCTACAAGGAAAAAATGAGCCATCTTAGGAAAAAAAACCAACAACAAAAAGGATAGAATCACTGCCTCTTTGTGTGCACAACAGTTCAACCTTAAATCCATGCTTAGGTTGCCCGGTTGCCCCCCGTGTCCGATTTGGAATTGGCAATAGTTGATATAAATATCATTTTCCTCTCTATTATTATTCTTTTGACAATTCATACATAGTAAACCTCGTGGGAGTCCCCTTCTTAGTCTTCCAAGTCATCTCAGCTTATTATCCTCTATGTGTCTTCTTCAATCATCTCTTACTCTTATTTAGTAGGCAATTCACTCATGTGAATCAAGCTATAGGAGAGTGAACATTTTGATTGTGATTTCTTGAGTATATTATTTTACTATGGGGGCCACTTGCTCTTTCTCACTCTTTCTTTAAAAACACCTAGGTGCCGCGATAGACATTATGGTTCTCCTCTGAAAGCTGATCTTCATTTAGCTAATCATGTCAACCTAACTTCAAATTTTCTTTTATGGGGATTCAAAAGCATGATGCCCAATCTTTTGTCAATGAGAAAAAAACACTAATTTATCCTTTGTTGTTTGTGGGCGACACACTCTTTTAAAACCTTTTTAGCATGAAGCTTAGAGGGTTTAACATAATGTGTAGCCACATTATTATTTTTCAAATTCCAAAAATTGGAATACTAGTTTGGTTCTTTATTTTCATCAGCATTTTTCACCAACGGCTAACACGTGTTGCTTTGACACCGAAGTTTATGTAATTAATTGGAATGAAGGGTTGAAAATAAGTTTCACTAAACAAAATAGGAAGAGTTAAAATATAAGTCGGGGAATATCTTGTCCAAAAGGAACTCTATCACCCTCACCCAAAGAAGAAGGCTCATTTACTCGCCAAGATTAGTGTAAGGTTCAGAGGTTAAATTTAACAAAAGCTTATTCTCAAAAGCCTCACAATTCCCCTTTATAAATGTGCAATACCTGTTAGCTATTGTAGATGGAGTTCTAATCAATGCATTAGACATTGTAATAACCTTTTCCTTCTAATACGACCTTTGGTTTCATGCTTTTTTCTTAGCTTTGACTTTTTACTGCTTGCGGGCTTCTTTGGCTTTATCATTCTATAGTGCCACTTTGGTACTGAGCTGAAGGGTATTGTTTTTTCTTTGAACCAATCTAGTTTATGTTTTTTCAATTTGATATAAATCAAAACCCTTTTTCTATTTCAACATCTACATGCTCTTAATTCCATTTGAATATGAACAAAGATAATTGATGTATATGACTACAAGGCTTTGTTGTTTAAATTTATTTTAAGGTTGGAAATAAACTAATTTGGCTAGTTTGTGGTCTGTTAGAATTCAATTAGCTGTCAAAGTGACCTAATCCTTTCACACCTAGGTAAAAGGTATATTAGTACATTTTGATCCGTATTTATTATGAAAATCTTACGACATTCTAGTTCAATATTTTATTTGGTGGAATAGTAGATGTTATTGTTTAAGATGATTCTGTGATAGAAAATTGAGCCTTCAGTTCGTAAGCTTTGTTCATGTTGAGTGCATTTACAACAGTAACATTATTGAGTGATGAAAAATTTTGAAATTCTACCTTGTCTTGTACACGGAAATCACGAGTAGTAGAAGCACTACCAGTTTAGACTATTGCGAGCCCTGAGGATTTGTTTGTGCAGCATGGTCAAGGTTCATGTGCTTGCTATTCCGTAAAGGAGTGTAGGTCTATCTGGCTATCATTCATAACACCAACATTATCTCGACTATTATTCAAGAGAGCCATCTTTCATTATTAAATAAGATCAAGCTTAAGCGTGATCAGCGCCTCTTTTGATATACTTCTTACTACCACCTGCGTATGTAATATTCTCTGTTTTGATTGGAAATAAAAATAGTGAACAATACTTACCTCCCCCATGCCACCACGTACTGTGCTTGCTAATATTTTTATTCCTTTTATCTTCTTCATTTTAATTCCTCCCTATTGAGTTGATTGTCCCACATATAGGTGCACAAGGATCCAAATCACCACGTAAAAGATCTAGAACTGATGGAGCGGGGAAAAGCATGGAAGATTCAATTCAACGAAAATTGGAGCAGTTTTATGAAGGATCAAATGGACCACCTATACGTGTCCTTCCTATAGGTGGTCTGGGGGAAATTGGAATGAACTGCATGCTAGTTGGAAACTATGACCGTTATATCTTAATCGATGCAGGGGTGATGTTTCCTGAGTATGTACCAGAAATCATATTGCACTGTCATGAATAGATTTTTTATTTCGGTGGTTTATCTCTTGTTTGATTATTATTCAGTATGTCAGGATGGTACTCCAGTGATTTAAGGTTCTTTGCTTATTTTAAGTTGAAACATAATTGAGATAGAAAGTTAACAGTTTAATTTCTCATTATGATTATTGTTTCCAGAATGCCTATTTGTTGTGAAATGACAATATGATAACAAACCTTAAAATGTAGCATTTATGATACACAGCGTCTATGAGTTTAGTTTTTGTAATGTAGAGCTAAATATTATATGCAGAAAATCACTGTGTCGACACCCAAATTTTGTAGTTCACAAACTAGTAAACTTAAATTAACTTAATAGACCACCTTTGTTGAATGTAAAAAAAAAAGAGATAAAAATCAATTTAAATGGAAAATTTTCGCTTGTTATTTGAATGATTAGCATTAAGTGTTGAGAAAATCATGCAAGTGGTTTCCATCGAATTTAACTTTTTGGGATCAATCATATTGTTTCTTTCAAAGATTTTTTATAGTAATTCTTCCAACTTGAAATACTTTAGAACTGGTCAATACCTCTTCAGTTCAAGGGAAGATGAAAGTAATATAAATTGAATGAAAATAGTTGTATTATAAGGTTTTGGGCTGAGCTAAACTGATTAAAGGTGGAGTAAATAAATTTAAATTAAAACTTAAATATATTTTTAATAACTATGACATATGGCACTTATATTATGCGCCTAGTGCCCCTCCTTGGTTAAATGTAAACTACTTTAGCATGCATACACAAATATAAAGGATATCATATATCATATGCTAGTCAATTACCCAATGTTGCAAGTGATGATAATGATTTTAGAAATAAAGTGAAAATTATTAATTATACTATAAGGGATCTTACCATATTTAAAGTCATTGAAAATTGAGCAAATACATTTAAATTAAAATGAGTAAATTTAATATTAAATTTAAAGCCAATGGCTTGTACCATATGTAATTAAGCATGAAGCAAAATATCTTAATAATAGGTTGTTATGTATAGATTTGAATCCTTATAATAAGTTTGAATTCAAATTTAAAAATAATGACATATATTATGTGACTGTTATGTATTTAATTATATTGCTGTCCTTTTCAGAATCAAAAGTATTTCATGTGTTGTGTTCAACTATAAGCAACGAAGTGCATGATGTCATAGTTCATAATTAAATAAAATAGTTTTCGTTTATAAAATGATAATTATGTCATATGATAATTTTTAAATGTGTTTGAATTCTGACAAAATGTGAGAGAATTGGTTGTGTATTGCATTTCGTCATTTGTGTTGAATTTATTGAAGTCTAGGAGAATCTCTTGTAGGATATATAAAAAGTTTAGGGAATGAAAATTAATTACAATTAGAACAACTCATAGATTGGTGAGGTGTCAAGAATGAGTCCATGAATTGGTGAGGTGACAATAATGAAGAAAAGGAAGGAGAGTTTGCGGGTACACCTGGAATAGGAAAGAGAGCTGGTTGCCTGATAGTCCGGACAACTAGGAGGTGGGCTGTTAGGTGGACAACTGGATGGCATTTCCGTGGACATAAGTTGAGAGGCTGAATCACATGCTGTAGCAGGAGTGGCCACGAGCTAGGTGTAGGTGTTCTCACGCTCACTAACATGGGAATAAATGGATGTTATCCGGTTCAAAATTTTTTGATAACCTTTGAAAGATTACCTCTAATAATTATTTTGTGAGAATGTCTATAAGTTTTTCACCTTTAATAATGAATGGAGTTCAAATTAGACAATTATTGAGCTTTCTTTTTTATATAATATCTGTCAACTTCAGTATGTTTAGTTCAGTCATGTTGCACATAATTATATGCAGTATTAATGACTGATTTGTTATCATAGTGGACCCTCATAGGATCTTCTCATTCAACTTTTGAAACTTCCATGATATTTATAATTCTCAAAATTTCAGTGCCAAAGATTTAACTTCTACTTTTTATGACAGATCTTCCTCCCATATTTTGCTTTTTTTACTTCTCCAAGTTACGAGGGCTCCTAAAAAGGTGCAATGTTATGAAGTAGACATTCTTTCAAGCTTCAATTATAGAACTTATAATCTGCATCTGTGTAAGCTCTAAGGTTCAGATCTTTTTGGGGTTCTTATTATATATTGTAAAATTCAATACACTACATTAAGGTGTAACCGCTTAGGATTGTATGTGAATTGATTTACCACACAACAACATAGACAATGTCATGTCAGGTATATGATAAATAGATAAATCTTCTAACAAGTCTTTTATAGAATATTTTTTCTATTACTTTGATGGCTTAAAAATCATTCGAGGTGCATACCTAGAGGCACATGAAAAACACCTTGAGGCTTGCAATCTCATTGTACCTGGTGAGGCTTATACTTTTTTTATTTTGAGGTGCGTGCCTTAAATAATTTTGTAGAAGATGTGTTAAAACATATGTTTGAATGCATATAACTTCATCGCTATTAG
The DNA here is from genome assembly GCF_001605985.2 of Dendrobium catenatum. NCBI lineage: Eukaryota > Viridiplantae > Streptophyta > Magnoliopsida > Asparagales > Orchidaceae > Dendrobium > Dendrobium catenatum. Next base: position 257,543 of record NW_021319192.1, read on the forward strand.
AACCTGTGTTTGAACCATGATTACCGTGGTTCCAACATTGTTCAAATCATGATTGGACCTTATGTGAACTATGATTGAACCTGGATCGAACAAGATTGAAATATGTATTTGAACATTTTCGAACCATATTAGATCATGGTTTAAACATGATTTGAACACATTCTAACAAGTTTTAAACTTTTACATTAGGTTAACGTTTAATATTGATATTTGCTTCTTTTTTTTTTGCTTATTACATGATTTTGTTTGCTTATTACATGATTTTGTGGTTTATGATGATTACCAAAGTAATTGTATCCGTTATTTATGTTTTTTTTTTAATTTGATGAAATTTTTTAATTTTCTAGCTTAAGGCTTACATCTCCCCTCGTTTGGGCAAAAAGCGTTAGATTATGATTTCGCTTTTATAAAACTTGATTGCTATATTGATAGGAAATACTTGATTTCAAGTAGTTCCTAGCCAAATCTGAAGTAAAACAACAAGAAAACTGCTGTTTACAGCCGTGGACAGCAGGTGATCACAGGAAAACAACAAGAAATAGAGAGAAAAGTGAGAGAAAACTAAAGTCAAGACTTGTATTTCACTAGTAGATGAATAAAATAGCAAGATACAATAGATCCTCAATTCGAGAGGAGGATCGATCTCTCCCAAATCTCTAGACGCCGCTAGAGCCCAAAGAAAACTTAAATCTAAGAGACCTCAAATTTCTGCCAAATTCAAGATGCCCAAATCCTAGGAAAACAAAGTATTTAATGCATACAAATCAAAAGGAAATCCCTAAACAATCCCTACATTCAATTTCCCTCCTAGAATCCATTCAAAAACTTCCTAAAATGAGCTCTCAGGAATCGCGTGCGTGCGGCTGACAGAAGAGGCGGAGATGTTCTGCCCGTTCTCCGCCTGGGCCGGTCCCGCGTGGACCGGATGGACCGGTCTAACAATACTCCCCTCCCGAAAATCCACTTTGTCCTCAAGGTGGAGATATGCTTGTGTTCTGGTGGAGGTGGCCATCTATGAGGTGACTGAAAATCCTTACTATATTGCTAAACCAAGGGCTGCACGAAAAGAGAAACATCCCCTCCTTCCAATCTGATCGCATCCAGCCTGTGTAGTCCCACCAGATAATCTTCCCCCACCTCTTGTATGTCCCTAACCATGGTCTTAAGTGATGTGATGACTTTGGATAGCCCTGCATCTCTCCTTATGACCACCATTCTCCTATCCACAATTAATTTCATCGTGAATGCTCCCCAATTGTCCTTGGTTTCCCCCAAGGTTTGTAACTACTTCATCCTCAGGATGACATCAGTGCTTTCTAACTCTAGTGAGAGAAAGTCCTCGCTTACTTGAATCCCCTGGATGGTCAACACCATTCTTTTACAGATTCCCTGGCATTTCTCCACCTTCCATGTACCCATCATCTCCCCATAACAATCGGTGTCCACCAATTTCACTCCCAGTTGGTTGACGACCTGAGTGGAAATGAAATTGTGGGTAGCCCCACTATCAATTAGCACCACCACCTCACGGTCAGCTATCTCTCCTTTCACTTTCATAGTGTGCCTCGGAGTGAATCCCACTACAGAGTTCAGAGAGACTTCTGCCACATCCAGGTGCAACTTCTCCTCTTCTTCAGATCTGCTCCCACCTCCTTCCTCGTCTTCCTTGTCTTCACAGACAAGGAGAACTTGAAGAGTTCGGTCCTTGCACTTATGCCCTGGCATGTACTTCTCATCACATCTGAAGCACAACCCCTTTGTCCTCTTCTCCTACATCTCCTTCTCTGTCAGCCTCTTGAAATTTTCCCCACTCCCCCTCCTACTGGCTTCTTCCGGGTGGTCTCATTAATGTTGTCTGATGCAGGCCCCTTAGGTGCTAGAAGTGGTCGTCGTCCTGTAAGATTCTCCTGAGCAGTTTCCTCGAGCCCCTCTTTCAGGCTTCTTCTGGTCTTCCACCAACTGGGCCAACTCCATGGCCTTGCCTAGATTCCTTGGCTCCAGCACTCTAACTGCTGTTCTTACCTCCGGTTTCAGCCCCTTCATGAAATTCTCTTCTAGGGCTGACTCTGAGATATGATCCAGCCTACTATCCAGATACTCAAACCTGTCCCGGTAATCTGCCACCGTGCCTTCCTGGGTAAGGGCAAAGAATTGCTCATAGAAGTCTCCTCCCTCATATGCTCGGAAACGCTCTAATAAGCATTCTTTGAACTCTCGCTAGCTTCGGATAGGCTCCCGTCTGTCGTGCCACTGATACCAGGCTAAGAATTTTCCCTCCAAGCACATTCCCGTCGCTGTCAATTTCTCCTCCTCCGTCAGCCCATTGACAGCAAAATATCGCTCCACCTTATAAATCCACCCATGGCCATCCTCACCCTCAAAGATGGACATCTTCAGTTTACTCACCTTTGGATCTCCTCCGTTTCCCCGGTATCCTCCATAACCTCCCATTCCTCTAAGGGGAAGAGTTCCCCAAGTGTCTTGATCATACCTCCGACGATTTACTCGAATCCCTCTTCATACTTTCCTCTTCTCCCTTCAAAATCATCACCTCGACGTTGAATTCCTTCAAATTCAGCACCTCGACGATGACGTTCCTCCCTTCTTCCTTCAAAAACAGCCCCTCGACGCTGAATTCTTTTGTATTCAACACCTCGGCGATGAAATTCTTCCATTCTCCCTTCAAAATCAGCACCTCGACGCTGGATTCTTTCAAATTCAGCACCTCGGCGATCGAATTCTTCCCTCATTCCGACAAAATCAGCCTCCCGTTGGTCGTATCCCCTACTCATCTCTTCTCTAGAAAGCGGTTCTAGAGGGGGCATGTCATTCTCTTCCTTTAGGATCTCCTCCTAATTCCTCCTCCCTGTAACGGGTTTGGATTTCCTCCCATGCCATGGCCATTGGTGGTCTCTCGTACTTCCGATGTCGCCGGATTGGTCTTCATTTCAAGTGATTTCTTCATCATTTCTTCCATCACGGTGAACTTTCCCCTCCAACCTTTCATTGTTAGAGGTGATTTTATTTTGAAAATCGAAAAATCTTCCCTCCATATCGGATTTCAATTGTCTGATTTTGCCTTCTAAGACTTATTCCTTCTTCCCGGTCATCGTTTTTCCCAAGAATCACAAAGATCTTTTTTTTTGGAAACAAAAATCCCGCTGAAATTTCAGGATTTCAGCCGCCAACAGTCCCAAAAACGATGCTCTGATACCAATTTGATAGGAAATACTTGATTTCAAGTAGTTCCTAGCCAAATTTGGAGTAAAATAGCAAGAAAAACAGCTATTTACTGCCGTGTACAGCAGGTGATCACAGGAAAACAGCAAGAACTAGAGATAAAACTGAGAGAAAATTCAAGTCAAGACTTATATTTCACTAGTAGATGAATAAAATATCAAGATACAATTGATCCTCAATTCGAGAGGAGGATCGATCTCTCCCAAATCTCTAGACGCCGCTAGAGCCCAAAGAAAACCTAAATCTAAGAGACCTCAAATTTCAGCCAAATTCAAGATGCCCAAACCCTAGGAAAACAAAATATTTAATGCATACAAATCAAAAGGAAACCCCTAAACAATCTCTACATTCAATTTCCCTCATAGAATCCATTCAAAAACCTTCCTAAAATGAGCTCTCAGGAATCGCGTGCGTGCGGCTGACGGAAAAGGCGGAGATGTTTCGCCCGTTCTTCGCCTGGGCCGGTCTCGCGTGGACCGGCTGGACCAGTCTAACATATATCTTCTGGAACATTTTCAAATTTATGATTAAATTTCATATGGCTCTTGATCGGCTTGCATCCCAATTAATTTGTTTCTTTCAGCAGTTCTGTTATATATTTTTGTTGTGATTATAAAGATTCCATATTGAGAGTGTGTAATTTCAATGCTAAGGAGGTTCTTTAGCTTACCTAATTATTTGATTTCAAATTTTTTGAACAACTTTTTTTTTTAAGTCTCCATTCCATCCAAGTAATTACATATAATGATAATATCATCAACATAAATTAGTAGTGTACAAAAACTCTCTTGAAGTTATATTTTTCATAAATAATGCATAGTCTCCTTGACTTTATTTGTATCCCATGGTGAGCATAACTTGGTGAATCTTTCGAACTATGCTTTTTGGGATTATTTTAATCCTTAATATATATTTTTTTAAAGTTTACATACTTTTTATTTTCTATTTGACCTAAATTCTGGTAGTGTCACGACCCGACCCGGTGAGCTCGTATAGGCGAGGCGGGAACGGAGGTCCGACGGTAGACTAAAATATCTAATTTCTAAAACTATCACCATAACATTAGAAAGAACCACTAAAAACATTAAATTTAAAACACATAAACATAGCCTCATTTAGATTAATATAATTACCTTTCTTCCGGAGTGCCTCTCCTACGATACACGTTTCTACCCCTTCTACTTATTAAGATTAAAATAATTATACCTGAAAATTTATTGAACAACTAACAGTAAGACATCGCTTAGTAAAGAAAATATGACTGTAAACTATAGCAATTCAAGACGGAATGAGTAATATGCTAGATGTCACATTTCATTAGAACATAACTTAAATTGATTTCTTATAAACATGTCATTAAACATATCATATATCATAAAATCATATCTTTCATATCCATTTTCATATTCATATCAATATTCGTAACTTTCTCATTTCGTATATATTACAACCGTCACAGGAGGCCACCGTCTAATACCATAAATGTACTTTACCATTTCTTTTTTCATAATCTTTACCATTTTAATGTGCACGAGTACATCATCCCAGCTAGTACTATATGGGGGTGAGCTTCATCATTTCAACAAGCGCATGCAATCACTTAATATAACAATCATATCATTTCATTTCTATAACATATAAACTTTGTATGATAATGTTATAAATGTAACATATAAATTGCATGATCAATCATTGGGCAAGAGTAACAGAATCATGATTTAAATTGACCATAAAGATTTTATAAACATGCTTGATCTTTCAAAACATATAACTGGAGAGAAAACAAAGGCATCACTGTAATAAAGAATCATGAATACTTACCTCGATTTAAAGGATTTGATTACTCCGCTCGAACATCTTCTTTCGAGGTCCACGATTATCACTTATAAATATTAATATATCCTTCAAAATCTTCATAATAAATCTAATTTAAAATCTAATTGTCTTTCTAAAGTACTTTAAATTCTCTCTCTCCCTCTCTCTCTCTCTAATTGATCACATAATGCAAATATATATATAAAAAATTCATATTTTAATCTAATTACATATTTCATCCAAATTAACCCTTTTTCTCTAACCTAATTTAATTTAAAATAATTTATATTTTCAGATTTTCCTTAAAATAAAATTAGGAAAATAATTTTTTCATGAAAATCCTTAATTTCTATCATTAAATTAGGGTTTTTATCAAAAATATAAATTATTTTAAATTAAATTAGGTTAGAGAAAAAGGGTTAATTCAGATGAAATATATAATTAGCTAAAATATGAAATTTTTTGAATATATATTTGCTTTATGTGATCAATTAGAGAGAGAATTTAGGGTTGTTTAGAAAAAGAAGAAGATTTTAAATTATATTTATTATGAAGATTTTGAATGAGAAATTAATATTTATAGGTGATAATTATGGACATCGAAGGAAGATGTTTGAGCGGAGTAATCAAATCCTTTAAATCGGGATAAGTATTCATGATTCTTTATTACAGTGATACTTTTGGTTTCTCCCTAATTATATGTTTTAAATGACCAAGCATGTTTGTAAAATTTTTATGATCAATTTAAATCATGATTCTGTTACTCTTGTCCAATGATTGATCATGCAATTTATGTGTTATATTTTATGACATTATTATACAAAGTTTATATGTTATAGAAATAAAATGATATGATTGTTATATTGAGTGATTGTATGCACACGTTGAAATAATGGAGCTCACCCCCTAATGGTACTAGCTGGGGACGCTGTACTCGTCCACGTCAAAATGATAAATGTTATAAAAAAAAGAAATGGTAAAGGAGTACATTTATGGTACTAGATGGTGGTTTCTGTAACGATTATAATATATACAAAATGAGAAAGTTATGAATATTGATATGAATATGAAAATGAATATGAAAAATATGATTTTATGATATATTATATGTTTAATGACATGTTTATAAGAAATCAATTTATGTTATGTTCTAATGAAATATGACATCTAGCATATTACTTATTCCGCCTTGAATTGCTGTAGTTTAGAATCATGTTTTACTTACTAAGTGTTGTCTTACTATTAGTTGTTCAATAATTTTTCAGGTATAATTATTTTAATCTTAATGAGTATGGTGGAAACGTGTATCGTAGGAGAGACGCTCCGGAAGAAAGGTAATTATATTAATCTAAATGAGGTTATGTTTATGTGTTTTAAATTTAATGTTTTTAGTGGCTCTTTCCATTATTATGGTGATAGTTTTAGAAATTAGATATTTTAGTCTGTTGTCTAACCTTCGTTCCCGCCTCGCCTATGCGAGCTCACCAGGCCGGGTCATGATAAGAGAGAATCATGAATACTTACCTGCAATTGGGTAAAATGATTCTCTTCACTGGTCCTCCAAAAATCTAAGGGGAAATTAAGATTTATATGTTTAGGAACATACCTTAGACTTCCCTATTTGATTTCTCCCAAGAAGCTCCACCGGAAACCGCCCTATCACGCCGCCCGAAGCCATGCCCGTTGCCTTCCTCTCCCTTCCGTCCGCCTCTCCTTACGTTTCCCTTAAGTGGAATGAGGGTTAATGCATAATGTCTTAATTTCCCTCACATAAAATATATCTGCTTTAATATTCACTAGGGGTAGTTTAGGTATTATGAATCTTTCATGATTTTTAATTTCAAATCCTAGCAAAATTTCATATAAATTTTATATACCAATTTGTTCAGAATTTTGCTTAGAATTTTATAAAATTATTTTCGTCAAATTCCGACGACTTTGAAAAATTCACTTAAGTCTCATCGTGGCGCATCAAAAAGCGTGTGAGGTCTAAAATTGGAATTTTTCGGGTTTTACAGGTGGGACTTCCATGTTCACTTCCTCCTTTAGATCACATTATTGGAAGGCATTTTTTCAATCGTATTATTATATCTTCCTCTCTCTGTTATCTGTTAATGACAAAATAACTCAAATAATGTTCATTTTAGCAAATGGAATGAAGGCTATATAAGATAATCAGTTTCATATGTTTGTAGCTTTTAGCTAATTGTCTAGCTTTGTAGTGAGCCATTAGTTTTTTGTTTTATGGAAAAGATCCATTGACTTCTCAATGTTTTTTTTGGTAATGTTACTATTTCCCATGCTTTTTTTTTTTCAGGGATTTTCGTTTCTTCTCTCGAAACATTCTTCCAATTCATGTTGTTTAAATCTCATAAGATGTTTTTGGGGTAGAAATATTATGAAGGCTTATGAGAAATAATTTACAATTGTATGAAATATTCTTTTATGATAAGAATAAGTATGAGGGATTTTTAGTAATATTTATTATAGTTTTGTTCCTAGTCGATTCAGGGACAAGGATTGATTGGCTGATTAAACTTGTATGGATTGAGATGCATTATTCTTGACTAAAGCTATAATGATTGAGTAGAAGGTGATTCTGGTATTGGCTTGTTTTGTGTAGGATGATTATGAAATGTAGTTGTTTGCTGGGATTAGGGGTAAAGAAGGGCAATCTAGGAGAAAAAAATGCATTTGTGAATAATATTTTTCTGTGGGGTAAATGGTAACAAAGTAGTGATTTTCTTCATTGAAAGTGACATTAACGGACATATATACTTTTTTCGAGGGGGATGGATAACATTTATATACTTTTTGTGTGGGATAGCAGCAAAGAAAGACATTTAATTGCATTTGGATTAAGTTTTTCACTATTTTTGGGATGCATATGAACAAAGGCAAGATTTTTAAATATTTTGGGGGCAAGATTGCTTGAGATGCTGAAGTGAGGAAAGAATTTGTTTAAATTTGTGTCGGACTTGTGAACCTAAGGACCCTTATAGATAATCGATTTAAGCGTGAGCAGCTGTTAAAATTGTTCCTCTCGAATATTATTTTGGAACATTCTTTTGAAAAGAGAGCCCTTATGGTAGTAAGGTTACCCTATTTTATTTTGGTGTATACACACAAGAGGACTGGCATTTTTTTTCTTGGAAGCATGAGTAGAGATAATAATTAAAAAAATATTTGACATTGTCTGATTTGACTCTTTTAATTAAAAAAAAAATTGATTTTTGTCATGTTGAGAAAGGTGGCAAAGATTGTACTTAGATTAGTTTTCTCTTTAAGTAAGAAGATCGATAACAAATAGGTGCAATCATTGATAAATGACATAAATTATCAGGCCCTAAAGATGTTAGATGTGAAGGATGATCTCTATATATCACTATGAATGAGAGAGAATTAACTTTTGGTTTTTGTGTCACTTGTTGAAAAATTAGTTAACTTTGTGTTTTATAAACTCACAAATATCGCAATGAAATTATTCAATATTGATTTTTTAAAATAATAATCGAAACATAATATTGAGAATAATTTAGGACGGATGTCTTCTTTATGGAATTTAAAGGCTTTGGAAAGGAAGGATATAATGATAGGTTGTATGGAGCTTCCTTCTTCGTTGGATTCCTCAAGGTTTAAAAGACCATATATTCTTTTAGAAAGTCCACTTGTCTTCCTCATACCCTATTCCTAAAATACACAATGTGAATGGTAAAGCACAACATGCCATTTTGAATCTATAGTTAACTTTTGGATGAATAACAAGTTGGTAAATAATTTAGGCATGTGAATACGATCAAGGATCCATCATCAATGTTTTTTTCTTGTTGCCAGGACAAGGAGCATATAGAGTAAAATTGCTTGAGGAGTTTGTCATATGATTTTTGGCTACTAGATCAATAATCCAGGAGTTGGGATTGGGCATTTCTAAGATTTTTAAAGCACGAAAAGAGGTGATAAGCCATGCGAATGCAAGAGAACTAGTATGGCCAATAGTAGAAAAGAATGCAAGAGAACTAGTATGGCCATAGTAGTATTTTCTAATGATGCAAGTATATTTTTCAACTTTTATATTCCTACTTTGTGAAAGTCAATGGCTGATTCTTTAGTGTTACCTTCTTCCACATGCATTTTATAAGTATGTCTATGTTCTTTTGCCTGCCCTCCTTGTGTTGTCTTGTTTTTGCTTGGTTTGTGATGAAGCTTCCAACATTTATATTTTGTATATCAAGCCTTTTTTGCAACATGCGCACCATAGATAAAGTTTATTGTTCATCTTTATTGGATTTGGCTGCTTGTGCTCCTTAGGATAAGAGACCTTTGAATCAAAGTACTTGATGTCGACTTTGTTATTAAGGTTGAACCTTCGACAAGGTTATTAGTAATATTGACTCCCCTTCTCCCTTCTCCCTTCTACCTATTAAATAATGGGAATGGCTTCATTAGTGAAGTTAAACCATATTTTTTTGGGGAATTCATACCTTTGCTGCATCAAAGTCAATTTTTAATGGAAAAATTCTATTTTTTTCAACAAACATTATAAGGATAGATGCATTTTTATTGCATTCCATTTGGATAAATTGATAATAGTTCATCTCTTCTTAAAAGCCTTATAGTAGATTGGAGCATTTTGTGATGGATCCTTCCCCTTGGTTTGTGGATGAGATCTTAATCTTGATCTCATAAAATTGGGATGCTTCATGCAATTTTCATTTATCTTAAAACCTGCCAAGTTGATGTTTGATTAAGAACTGGCAAGTTCTATGACTAGACCCTAGAGTCTTGCTCAACCCAAGCATTGTGATGTGATGCATGAGTTGAGTTACACAAGATTAATAAGAAGATTTAAACAATAGCTTAACCACTTATATAGTCATGCTTCAAATTAAAATCGATTACAAGAATTCATAGTATTCCACTTGCTTAGGCAAAGGAATTACAAGGAAATTAGCCAAACAATTTAAGCAAATACAAAGGAGAATGTAAAGTTAAAAGCTAGTGATTTGAATCCAACAATTAATAAGGAGTTGTTCACCTTGAGGCATTTTCTCTCTTTTCCTACGAAACTAGGTTGAGCTGCGGAAGATCGTCCACGCTAGAAACGAGGTTGCCACGAGGAGGGAGGAGACAAAGAACATCGCCAAGGAGAAGGAACTTGGAGGTGTAGGTGGCACGGGAGGACGACCTTTAATGATCCACGTGTAGTCGGAGAATTGGTCGTCGACGGCGTCCACTAATGTTGGTAAAATCCGGTCCAAGCACTCTTCGACGGTATTGTTGAAGCCAAATCCAACGTCGAAGAAAGGAGATCTTAAGACGTGGATATCTCCGTAGATGTCGTAGAAGAGTCCTTGATCAATGGCGGGATCCGCCATACACCATGGATTTGAAGACGAGCAATCACCAAGAGCCACCCAAGGATAGGAAGGGGCGGCTTGAAGAGGAGGAGGGGAGGCCGGCGGTAGAGAGAGGGAGAGGGGTTGATTTGCTTTGGAAAACTGAAGTTAATTTCAGTTTAAGGGAATTGGGAGGGAAAAATTGAGATTTGATTTTCCAATTAAAAGGCAATTAAGGCATTAAAGAAAATTTAAGTGAATGGAGCCATAGGGGGAGCCGGCGGTAGAGAGAGAGGGGGAGGGGGATTTGAAAAACTGAAATTAGTTTCAGTTTTGATGTAAGTGGAGGGAAAAATATTTGGACTTAATTAGGATTTCAAATAAGATGGAGAGTTAATTGCCTAATTAATGGGGATTCCACATAGGGGGGCCAGCAGCATAGCTAGAGAGAGAGGGAGTTAGGGAGAGAGGGGGAGGGGTTTCCAAAAATAAAAGATGACTAGGAAAAATTAAAATTAAATTCAAACCAATTTAATTTTAAATTTGGATTCATTCAAAATTTTTCCATAAATAGAATTTCCAAATTTGGAAAGAAATTGAAATTTGAAATTCAAATTTCAATGAGAAGTAGGGGAGGGAGATGTGGGGAGGTGGTGGAGGGGAAAGAAGGCCGGCAGCAAGGTGGCCGGCCGGCGAGGCTAGGGTGGCCGGCGGGTAGCTCTAGGGGCGGTGGCAACAAGGGGCTCGAGCTTCTTTGCTTCCTCTTCTTTACTTGGGATCTTCTATAGCGGAGAGGCAAGAGATTAAGGGTTGCAAGCCTTGGATGATTTCTCCAAGTGAACTCACTAAGAGATCTCAAAGATATTGAACTCACAAAGAGAACAAAGCATAAGAAAATTTCATTCAACAATTCATTAGCTCATACAAGATACAAGAGCCATATAAATAGGCTCCAAATGAAAGCAAGTACAAAAGTCTAAAATGCCCCTCGGGCTACAAAAGAGAACTAATACCCACAAGGGTAAAATGGGGAAAAAATTGAAAATAAGCAAGTAATATATGAAATGCAAATACAACAAGTCATCAGTAGTAAAGGCCCTCCATCATGGCCATCGATCTCCGGTGTCATCTCTGATAAACGCGCCAGAATCTCCTGTCGATGCCCCCATCACATTGAATGTGGGATCGCCTTGTTGTGGTCTAATGCCCAAGTAAATGGCCTAATTTCCCTCTTCTCTTGAAGAAGGTGCAAACCAATTGTGATTACTTTAGGTAATTCTTTTCATTCTAATAATATATTAAATGGATGTTTTGCAACCCCCATTGGATATGGGTTGTCAGTTTTAGTATTAAATGAACCTAAGACTAAGGGAACATGGGTATCATAGTGATCCATGATAATGAAAATTGTGATAGTAATTGGTTGCAAAGTAAAAGAAGGATAGAAACAAGACTGCAATTTTGAAGGCTATAATTATTGAATAACATAGGCGGAAGGAAGAGAGTTGTATAACATGTCTTAAGATCTCTATTTTTAATATCGATCTAATATGCATTGAGGAATCAAACAACTAATCCAGTAAATTTCAAGGGTCACGAATTATTAAACTAAAGCAGCTATGAATTATTATTGATGGAAATCAGAAAAATGATAAGAAATAATTTAAATTAAAATTTATCGTCTTTAATTTAAAATTGATGAGTAGGATTAAATATCAAAAATGCTGCACACACAATTGAATTTCATGCAATTGGCAGAAATCCTCATATGATATTTATTGATTTAGAGAAAGCATATGATAAATGTCAAATAGAAGTGCTCTAGAGAGCTCTAGAAAAGAAATGAATTAATAATGCTTATATTCAGGTCATTAAGGATATGTATATAGGTATATAGGAGTTGTTACTTGTCTTCAAACACAAGGTGGTTTGGCCAAGTATTTTTGAATTTCATCAGTTTACATTAAGGGTCAGCTTTAAGCTCATTTTTTTTTTGCTTTAGTAATGGATGTTCTTACTAGACCTTTGCAAGAGGATGTACCATGGTGCTTGCTTTTTGCTAATGATATTCTTCTAGTTGATAAGACTAGAGAGGGAGTTGAAGAAAAACTTGAATTATGTAGGTCAATCTTAGAGTTTAAAGGTTTTCGTTTGAGTTGATCTAAAACCAAATATATGATTTATAATTTTAATAGTAATAGATCAAGTGGTGTGATTGTGGCATGGGTGATAAAGCCCTTAAAAAGATTGCACATTTTAGATATCTCTTGTCTATTGTTCAAGATGATAGTGAAATAAATGGGGATATTATTAGTATAATTCAAGTTGGTTGGTTGAACTGAAGGAATGCATCAGGCTTGTTGTGTGATAGATAAGTACCTCTCAAATTTAAGGAAAAATTTGGAAGATTGTGGCGAGACCTGCAATCCTTTATGATGTAGAATGTTGGCCATTCAAAGAGAAGCATAAAAGTAAGGGTTGCAGAGATGAGGATGCTTAGATGGAGGAGTGGTTTTACACTTAGAGATAGAATGCAAAATGAATATATACATGAGAATGTTAGAATAGCTCCGGTTGCAGATAAGGTTAGAGAGAATTGCATTAGAAGGTTTGGTCACTTAAAACGTTGGCCTTTTGATGATCCAATGATGAGATTAGATGTATTAGATTCGGCCTATGTTAAGAAAGGTAGAGGTAGACCGAAAAAGACGTGGTTAGAAAGTATTATAAATGCCCTTTTATATTAGATTTAAATGAGAATTTGATTCTTAATTGGATACAATGGAGAAAAATGATTCATGTAGCTGACACCACGTAGTCGGATAAATGCTTGATGATGATATTGTTGTTGTTGGCAAAATTCCAATCGGTAGCAAAACTCGTTATTCACGATCTCTTTATTATATCTATATGATGAAAAAATGCAGAAAAATAAGGAATTGAATAAGAAAAAATAAGAAAAAAGCGGGGAAATAATTCACCATAAAAGCTGGCCTCTTTTTTGTATAAGGAGGTAACTTCTCTTTTAATTATTTGAGTCTCTAACATTATACCTCTAGAAAATTTATTCGATCAATAAATTTTGTGCATGCCTTATACCCAAGTTTAATTACAAAACTAAGAAAAAAACCTGCATGAACTTAAATCATAATAAAATTGTAGTCTGTGGGAACAAACCGCAATAATATCACTAACAGAAACCAGCAACATTTCCCCTCTTAGGATAGACACGAATAAAGGAATAATGGATTAGCTGCCGAAATAGTCATCCTGGATTTGAGGAGAAAGCCAAAAATCTCATATTCTGCTACATTACTGGATATCGTCAGTTGCAAGGAATGAAACAACCACATTTTTGAGGCCAAGCCACAAATGATGGCTTATTCAACTCTATAAGAATACCATTCAATCATAAAATCTCCCATTGTCTATTTTTCTATGAAGAAAATTAAAAAAATGATACCAGCATAAGTATGATAGGTGTTTCCTTTCTTTAATTGGTAAAAGTAGTCACCTTATTAAAGAGTTATTTTAAACTTACTTTGTTAATGGATATTTGATAAGTTTGCTTAGTAAATGTGATTTACGTCTTCTTTGTATGTGTCTCATGATAGAGAAGCGTGCAAACTTCCTTTATTAGTTATGAAAAAGTCCCACGTTCTGTTTTGAGATAAATTCTTTTTTATTCTTTAAGTTGATGCCTATTCGCATATTAACTTTTTTCCTTCATTGATCGAATTGGTACAAATTAGTGCGTATCCTTTACCTCTGTTTTGCTTCCTTTGATTGGATAACTTATGTACAGTTATGATGAGTTAGGTGTCCAGAAAATTATACCTGATACTTCATTCATCCAAAGATGGAGCCATAAAATTGAAGCTGTTGTTATAACTCATGGGCATGAGGATCACATTGGTGCGTTGCCCTGGGTAAATATTTTCCTCTTCAAGCAACTACTATGTGTGGTGGACTAATTCAATGCTTCTTATTAACTATAATCAACTATGAAGCATGCCTAACCTCCTTGATCTCATGTTTGCCATTTTGCTCTCTATATTGAATAGACTTGTATTTTCTGTAGGCCTGCATTTTCTTACTTGACAAACTCTTCTTGGTTGAGATTTTTAGAGCTTATTAGCAACATTGATGTTCTTGCTCTTTGTTTCTTTACCAAATATCAAATAATTTGTACTCCATTTGCAATGCATATTTGTTTTATGTAGATTTCTTAATAGGTTTGTGTATTTAGTCAGATTGCATGCATTGTAATAAAATATTATAGAATATTTGAAAATCTAGAAAATTTGATGACAACTGCTGAGGTGATTAACAGTTTTATTGTCTTAAACTGATTACCTAGTCACTCAGAATTTTATTTACATTGTTATTGAACCTGCTTATTAAGTTGACTCTTCTGATTAAGAAAACCTGCTAAATATTTTAATGTTGCATTTATGCTGCGTTTGCATGGTTTCTCCTCTTTATTTTGCATAGTTTACTCCTACAGATTTTCCTGATTATATTGTGTCTCGTATTACAAATCTAAATTTCATCTAACTTTAATCTGCGATGTGTAGACTTGTTCAATTATTTGTTCTGGTCAAATTCGCCTAGTTTTGCTACATGTAGGTCACCTGCACTTCATTCTGATCCATATCTATGTATTTAGTGAATGGGGAGTGAAATATCCCTAGGCATGAATTCAATATAAAAGAAGGCCCCAATTTGAAATGAAGCACGTCTAATTTATGAATATTTTTATGCTAAAGATTTAGTTGCATTAATGAGATAAGGAAGAGACAGACAAACAGCCTTTATTATGCATCACTATTGACCTCCCTTCTGGTTTGGGCTCACTATTTGGTGGTGTAGTTAGACACCTCAATTTGTGTCATCCACAAGTTATTGGGTGCGCAAGGTCCCCTTTGCGGCAAAGAGGCAATGCGAAGCTGCCCCTTAGAAGTGGACTTGTACATGCTAATTTCAGATCCCATGGGATCCAAATGGGACTTGCAGGTCCTTGTGGGGATCAAAATTTTGATGGCCTCTTATCATACCTACAAAGGGGCTTAGCCAATCTCTGAAAACATCAATGTGTATTGTCACAAATTGATGATTCATTGGGCGCATCAAGGACAAATTGCATTTACAAAATGACGCCAAACATCCCTTAACAAAGATCTTAGGTCCCATGAGATCTTATTAGGGTTTTGGCAATGGCCCTACGGAGCTTTAAATTCGTATGGGCCCTCATCATCCTTAGGCTCAATCAATCCTATAAATCACCCAATAACATACTTTTCATCATTTTTTACTGTACCCTTGGTCATGGATTGGGGCCACGTCCCCAGTTTATTGCAAGTCTCTCTATTCCTTGTTTATAAATAGAAGGGGAGATGGTGATATAATTCAAAATTTATAGAATTTTGAAATGATAAATTCTTGAGAAAAAAAATCCTCTTCAAATAATTGAGCGTTTTTTTTGAAATATTTGCGGTGTATGCCCTTGCATGAGGTGATACCCATAAATAATATTATGTTGTTTTTTGTCTTAGGTCTATGTTTTGTGGATTATGCTCACAGGAGTCTACATTTTGCTTGCCCACATAGTAGAGGTTTATAGGTACAGAGCATGCACATCTTTTTTGGTGTGAGAGTCTAATAACCCAAATCAACAAACATCAGTTTTGCTTAAGGATTCAAGGAAGACAAAAGTTGTTCCATCGCCGGGGTTCATGCAAGACAAAGGTTGGGCTAATTGAATGTGTGGGTTCGTTCCGTTGCGAGGAGAGGAATGTTCGCTCCTTTGCTTGGGTTGCAAGAAGGTGCGTTTCGATTTGAGGAAGAACAAAAGAGGTTTTATCCCTTTAAATCACCGAGAGATGAGAGGGAGATGGAGAGATAAAGAAGGAGAGCATAATGAAACCTATGAGAAAGCCATTGAATGGGGGTGTGAGTGGGTAGAGCAGCCTGTGGCGACGGGATAAAAAGCTCAAGCAGGAGACAAATGCTTGAGACAAATGCTTATGACAAGCCATCGAGCATATAGTCGTCTGTACGAGCAGCTAGGGCATGGTTTGAGGGTACATTTGTTAAGAAATGTAAGAAATTTTGTTTTATTTTGTCGAATCCTATATTTTATTATTAAATGTTTTTAAAATGATGAAGTTTATATATATTAGGATTATAAAAGATTAGTGAATGTAATTAAATGTTTTTAGATTGGATATTTATAGAGCTTTATTTAAATTAATGAATACTTTATTTTTAAAATTTTCATATATATATTCTTAGACATTTTTTTATAAATTGGTAAGGAAATAAAATTTTAGAAATAATTTTTGTATTTATAATATTTTGAATTAATGAAAATTTTTTAAAATAGAAATTGTGAGTGACTTAGGTATGCATAATAGTCTAGTATTATTAAAATAATTTATATATTTATAATTAAGATAATAAAGGTATCTTATTCATGTGATTATATGTATCAAACTATTAGAGGCAAAGTAAAAAACTAAAGTGGCAAAAGCTTGTCTCTTGAATGTGTTAGTACCCTTTTTTTATTTTATGATAATGACATTGATTCTTCTAAATCTGATGCATCATTTATTATTGATATTTATCTATTAATTATTTATAACTTATCTCTATTATTGATAATTGTTCATATTGAATTGAATGACATGAAAGTTTTATCATGTTAAAGTCATAATGTTATGATATACTGATATGAAAAATGCAAATAAAATGATTTATGTAGAAGTGCTTGCATGCACATGTTGATTGATGAAGTACACCTTCTTATGGTACTAACTGGGGATGCAATATATCTGTACACATGAAATTAAAAGATTATGAAAAATGAATTGAATTTTTTTTTTTTAATTGGTACTATTTAGACGGCATCTTCTATGACAATTGTATTAGTTTCGAAAAATGCTAAAATAGGATATGAGTGTTATATATATGCATAAAATATGATTGATGGACATTTTCAAACTTAAATGTTATGAAGTACAATTACTTTATATTTTATAGCATGCATATTATTCAAAATGCATTGTATGACTATTATTTAGAAGCATGACGTGTTCACTGAGTTGTGTTATAAGTTAACCCTATATTTGTGAATGTACACATATATTATTCGAAGAATTTAAATGAGTAGAAGAAGAGAATGTATACCATATTATACGACTCTCCGGGAGAGATATTTACTTTAGTAGTTATGTTTTTTTCTTTAATATATATTTGGAGTTTTAGTGACAAAATCTTATTTATATTATTTTAACTATTTTTACTTTTTTTATTGCTGTCACTTGCAAATTAAGAGCCTATACTTATATTTCTTCATTTTGGGTTGGCTAATTTAGCCTTGATGCTGGACACCACCTATATATGTCTTTCTTGGTGTGGTAAGACAAGCAACAAGAATGTGTTCGTAGTGACTCAGGAACTACATTGTACATACCTTTTTAAATTATAGTGGTTTTGTTCATTCTTTTTTAAGCCTTTTGCGGGGATAACATGAAAGCATTGCCAAAATTTTTTTAAGGAGTCCCAGGATCAAGTAGATTGCCACTTTGTGTTGCAGATGAATAGAATAATTAACCATGCATGATATGCAAAACATTATGAACAAGCACAAATGAACATAAAATATGCATGCCAAACATACAACATAAGTAGGTGAATAAACAATTGAAAATACAAATTTCTATGGACTCATCACGACCTGTAGATAGCAAACTTTGACTTAGATCAAATTGTAGGATAGTCTCCCCTTATCTCCTTTTGATTGAAATATTACCAATTTATCTTTGGTCGTAAAATAATAATTGAATTTTGCTCGATTCTTAAAAACTTTTGAACTTGAGGGAATCTTCTTTTCTGGTTAAATGAAGGGACATGGAACCCTTGGTTGTCTTCGATGGCCTGGATAGCTTCTTCAAAATTGTTTGATTGCCTATCGAACTAAAATATTCAATTTTTATATAAAAATATGAAACTTAAATCATACCCTTATTGGATAGAGACCAAGGATGCAAGACACTTAAAATAAACATATATGTCTTTTTAAAATAACTCGGCCAACTCAACCAACTTTCAAACTATGTATCAATCTATTTAGCTTTGTCGGTACTTGATAGAACAATAAGAGGGTCGATATTTTTGTAGGATGAGTGGACACCTAATCCCAATCTCTAGAGAATTTACTTTAGCTCTTAGTGGTCAGATATGGTTCATTGACTTGTAGGGTGCATCCCGAGGCTCGATAACCTACCTTTGTATTTTGTCTAGATGTTTGACATTGCATTTGTATAGCCTTTCAAGAATATTTTATGCAAATATTCACTAATCAAAACACTTTTTGCTAGTCTTGCCTTTATAGTTGGGTGTTTAAGTTCCATCATGGACTTTCCTCAAATCCTAAGGTTGTAAGGCTCATTTATGAGCTTCTCTTGACACAAAGTTGTAAGTTATAAATTAGGATTGCTCTGTCTCCATAATTGTCACATTTTCGGGTTTTTTATACCCTCAAGGTTTTAAGTCATATTATTTGATGTTATTTTGGATGTAATCTCCAACCCTTTGATTGGGATGACAAACCACCTTTAGAGTCTTAAGTCACTCATTTGGGCCTCTCTTATCCTCAAGATTATAAGTCCTAGGTTAGGCCTCTAGTACATGTGAACTTCAAAATGATTATATTTGATGCACAACCTTCAAGCTATGATCCCATGCTTTTGAAGTTTAATTTACCCAACCTGGGTTAGCCACTTTCTAATAAGTAAAACCAAATTCAATCTTTAAATAATTCATCCTGTAAGTCTTGATTCTTTTCAAAATCTATGTGCATTCCTTTGGATTGTGAGCCTATCTTTTCAATTGAATAACTTCGGGCCAATATATGTCATTAGTTTTCATTTTTATTTGGCCTGGTAGATGCCCAATGTTTTTGTTTGTCTTTTTTGGCTAACACTATAATAGGTTCTTGTTTCCATCTTGGCTTGCTTATGCCTTAAGTTCTAGTCTCCACATTTGGGCTGACATATGTTGAAGCTTCTCGTCCTTTAACTAGTCCATTATGATGAACTCGAAATTTATTAAAGCATATTGCACTTTATCTCATGTTGAAAGCATCTCCGCAAAGCAAGCCAAATTTCAATTTGAGCTTGAGCTTAACCCAAGATTCCTTCTTGAGGCAACTCATGGATACTACACACTATCCCTTAGCATGTGGTTTAATCATCTTATGAGTAAGGGGTCAAACTTTCTAGATAACTAGCAAATCAAATGTTTGAAATAGACTACAACAATATAAGGAGTGCCTTACAATACAACAACTACATCCATCCATTCTCTATGTGCCTTGAGGTTTTCCCCATTCAAGGTGGGCTTAAGTTTGTCCTTGGATAGCTGGATTGGCCATTCTCTACCTCATAATTGTATTGACTATATTGCGCGCCTCTGTGCCAATCTCTATATGAATGGTTCGAGCATGCCATTGAACCTTTGGTGTCACATCTTTGTACTTGTGAATCATGGCCAGTCATACATTTACTCATGGGCCTTTCCCATCCAAGATGAAATTTGAAACTCTTCATGATACCACCTAGGGATGCTCGGGATTCTTAAGATGAGGCAACACAGAGTTGCTAATTAAGCGTTCTTGACGGTGTGCCTCTAAGCTTTTTCTTGTTAGTAGAGTTTGTCATTAGGTTGATCCAAGACAATGAGATTATGGGATTTTGATCAGGTCGAAAACCTGTTCTCCTTCCTATATTTTGAATGTGTACAAGTTTGTTTGCAAAGCATAGTTGATGTCCTTAATCTAAGATGTTTTTCACCTATAGGCAAGAATGTGACTATCCTAAAGGCTTGCGCTTATGGGATAACTTAGTCATCTAAAATTGATGTAAACCTCAGTAACTCCGCCATCTTGTTATGGGAAATCTCTGGGACCATTTCAACTCAATCTACCTTTAAAATCCCAATGCACACACATTTTATCTTGAAACTCTGCAAGAGCGGAGGGAAGCATTAGCTTTTGGATCCTTTTAGATCTCACACCTACTTTATGTAGTATTTCGATTTAATAAATCAAAATGAGGAGTGTAAACTTAATTGCTGAAGTGCAATGAAATAAACAGAGTTTAATTTGAATTTTTCAGGTTTAAATATTTTTTATTTCTGTAAGTTCTTTTTAGTAAAATGAAGAGTGATGCAGGAAAGAATATACTGTTTTGTTTGGATCCCCAGGGAGGAAAGGAACTCTTGAAATTGGTATCGCGACTTCTAAGTTTTGGCTCAAATAATTGATTAAAGATATAATTTTTAACTATCATCTGCCTTGAAGTATATATTCTGGTTTGTCAATATGCTGCATTGTTGTTTTATCTACCTGTTGATGACACCTTTTATTTATTTAAGCGGTTTGAAGAATGCAAGAAAGAAAAAATATAAGGCATCATTTTCTTCACTTAATAAATGGAATGCCTAGGTAGTGGCCAAGTGGCTCCAATAGGACCCTGTTATGAAGTCTGTGCTGAAAGAACATAAATTTTAAGGCAAAGGGATACCAAATGGGCTCTGATAATCCATCTAGGTCAATCTCACTACAGACAGTGAGGAAATTGAGGCCCCCATGGTTCCCAAACAATCTCCATGTCATTGGCATCCTGATCTATATGATGAGATGCTGAAAACAGCAATAAGACTGATGCACTCCTTACTTGGGGAATTCCTTCAACCTGAGACACTTAAACTGACAAGCTAAATGGCTTGGTTTGATTCAGCCACTATGGCAGGGACAAATAAGTCCACGCTTATGAGACATGATCTATGATGATGAGGTTGCATGGTATCGCACATCAAAATCACACGTCTAAAATTTACAATTGTCTTTTCCCTACAACTTAGACCAGGTTTCATTTTTTTTTCCTGAAGATTTAAAATGCCATTGATATGTTAAATATTAGGTTCAATTGTTTTTGTGCTTATTTTGCATACCCTACATGTGATTAGTGCCAAGGATCTAGTTATTGTTATGTCTATTCATAAAGGTTCATGCATTTTCTTACAGAGCTGTGGCTGTTGGTTATTAATGTGGCATAAGTCTGATTAATAAGCTATTGTGATATTTTGTATTTGTTAAGTAATTCAGTATCATCATGGTTTCTGCTTCTGTTTTCACCACTGAATCAGGTCATTCCAGCTTTAGATTCCCATGCTCCAGTTTATGCTTCCTCGTTCACCATGGAGGTACTACTAATGAAACTCCACACTACCTTTGCATATTAGAAAGTCATAGATTTTAATGGTTTTTTCATTGAAGAATGAAAAAAAAAAACTTTTATGTTTCTCAAAAGCTCATCAAGAAGCGTTTGAAGGAGTCTGGAATTTTCATTCCATCCAGACTTAAGGTATTTAAGTGCAGAAAGAAATTCCTGGCTGGACCATTTGAAGTGGAGCCACTCCGAGTAACTCACTCTATCCCAGATTGCTGTGGTTTGGTCCTCCGATGCAAAGATGGTACAATTTTTCATACAGGTGACTGGAAGGTAAAACTACAATATTATCGGATCTTGTATTAATATAGCATCTCATGGATGGGTAAGAAGAAAAATCCATGAACAGATTGATGAATCTCCGTTGGATGGGAACGTTTTTGATCGTGAAGCATTGGAGGAGCTTTCTAAAGAAGGAGTGACTTTAGTAAGTTTTAACCAAGCTGTATTTTTTTGGAATTTTTTTTTTGGATGCTACAAAACTTCTCCTGAAAGCTATGGAATTTTGTTTCAACTGTATATTCATTGTTTCTTCTCTGTAAAAATGAACTTTTAAGTACATTTAGTTAATGCTTTTTAAGGTTGCAAGGTAGTCTGAAACTTTGGTTTATGGAAGAACTTTTTCCATCCAATGTTTATGTGCTATGATGTGATCTATATGTTTGTCTGCATAGCAACTTGCTGCACTGCAGATGGTTGAAAGATGAAAGTGTCACGACCCGGTCTGGTAAGCTAATATGCGAGGCGGGAACGGAGGTCGGATGGTAGACTAAAATATTAAATCTCTAAATTTATCATCATAACATTGGAAATAGCCTCTTAAACATTAAATTTGAAATCACATAAACATAAAATCAGTAAAACTCATATAATTATCTTTCTTCTGGCGCTCCTCTCCTACGGTATACATTTCCACCCCTTCTACTCATTTTGATTTAAAATAATTAAACCTGAAAATTTTAACAACTAACGGTAAGCCAATGCTTAGTAAATAAAATACTATTCTAAATTACAGTAATGAAGACAAAATGAACAATATGCTAGATGCCACTTTTCATTTAAAAATTATCATAAATTGATTTCCTACAAACATAACATTAACATAAATCATAAATCATAAATTCATATCCTTCCTATTCATTTTTCATTCATCATATCAATATTCGTATTTTTCTCATTTCATATATATTACAACTGTCACAGGAGCCACCGTTTAGTACCATAAATGTACTACTTTACCATTTCCTTTTTCATATCCTTTATCATTTTAACGTGCACGAGTACAACGTTTCCAGCTAGTATCATAAAGGGGTGAGCTCCATCAATTCAGCATGTACAAGCAATCACTCAATATAAGAATTATATCATAATCATATCATCTCATTTCATCTCATTTCTATAACATATGAATTGTATAATAATGTCATAAGATGTAACATATAATTGCATGATCAATAATTGAACAAGAGTAATATAATCATGAATATAAAATTAACCATAAAGATTTTATAAACATGATTGATCTTTCAAAACATATAACTTAAGAGAAAACAAATGTATCACTGTAATAAAGAACCATGAATACTTATCTCGATGTAAAGGATTTGATTACTATTATGCCGCCGGCCCAGGAGGGGCTGGCTGGACCGGTACAGCCTGGACCGGTCCTCTTTTACTCCAGGCGGCCCACTTTGGGTGGAAATTAGAGCAGGAAGAGGAGGGGGGGGGGGGGATATTTGGGTGGAAAATAAAACAGGAAAAGGGGGGGGGGGGGGGTAGCCCTTGTGGGCCCAAGCAATTAATGTAATGAGCTTTAGGAGGGAAAATTTGAATTAAGGGGCTGTTTAGGGATTTCTAATGAGTCGTTTTGCTTTAATTAGGAGTTAAGGTGTGAGTTAGGGTTTCATCTTGAGATTGACTGAAATTTTGAGATCTCCTTGTGGTTTGGGGCTCTAGGCTTTGCTAGAGAGTTTTGGAGAGTTGTTCTTTCTCTCGAATTGAAGAACATTGTATCTTACATTGTTTTCTTGCATCTACTAGTAAAATCTTTGTTTTCCCTCCCTATTTTTCACTGTTTTGGTGCAAAACCTGTGCGGTAGCCCTTGTGGGCCCAAGCAATTAATGTAATGAGCTTTAGGAGGGAAAATTTGAATTAAGGGGCTGTTTAGGGATTTCTAATGAGTCTTTTTGCTTTAATTAGGAGTTAAGGTGTGAGTTAGGGTTTCATCTTGAGATTGACTGAAATTTTGAGATCTCCTTGTGGTTTGGGGCTCTAGGCTTTGCTAGAGAGTTTTGGAGAGTTGTTCTTCTTTCGAATTGAAGAACATTGTATCTTACATTGTTTTCTTGCATCTACTAGTAAAATCTTTGTTTTCCCTCCCTTTTTTTTACTGTTTTGGTGCAAAACCTGCTGCGTGGGTGCTGTTTTTCTGCTGTGACAGCAATTTTCCCTCAGTTTTTGTACTAATTTTGACTAGGTTTGCTTGCGAACTCAAGTATTACTTTAGGGTTACTTGCGAACTCAAGTATTTCCTATCAATTACCCCGCTCGAACACCTTTCTTCGAGTTCCACGATTATCACCTATAAACATTCATTTCTCCTTCAAAATCTTCATAATAAATCTAAATTAAAGTTCTCTTTGTCTTCCTAAACTACCATAAGTTCTCTCTCTCTCTCTAATTTAAAACATATGACATGTATATTCTAAAAATTCATTTTTAATCCAAGTAATCCCTTTATCATTACTTAAAATAATTCAAAACAATTTATATTTTCGGATTTAACCTAAAACCCTAAATTTGAAAAACCCATTTTTATTGATTCCCTCATATAAACATGTCGAACTTTCACTTACACCTAATTAATAATTGAATTAATATATTTTCGGATTTAAATTAAATTAAAATTATAAAAATGACATTTTGTGGAAAAACCCTAATCTATAACATTAGAAACCTTCCTATAATCATTTCAAACATTGCTTCTCAAGAAAATTCTTAAATTTTCAATACTATGAAAATGCCCTAATTTTTCTAACTCTCACATTTTTTGTGAAAAACCTCATTTCCTTGCATAAACTTATCTCCTAAACCTTCCCTAACATTCCTCCTAAGCTCCTCTAAGAATTTCTAAGTTTTTTTTAACATACCCTAAAATTTTCCTTTCTAAAAAACTTGAAAAAGAAGGGAAATTATAATTCGGTGTCAAGCTAGAGGGTAGCGGAAAGATTAGGAATGACTTTTTTCTTGCCATATGAACATATCTTAGGAATGACTTTTTTCGAATAGATTCTTGCCAACACCATCTCCCTTCAGCCCATGCCATATGAACATATCTTAGGAATGACTTTTTTCTTCCCTTCTTCGATTTCCCCAACTTTCCTTGCCGGAGACGTGCCCGTCGCCCCTCTCCCGTCCGTCCGCTCCCTTCTCTCGGTTCGGACGAGCAAAATAACGCAAGAGGGGAGGAGGTTTCGGTCTCTTTATGAGGAAGGGAGTTAGGGATTAATCACTTTACCATTTTACCCTCACTTTACCCATATTTGCTTTAGAAATGAATAAGGGTATTTTGGGTATTCCTAAACTTCTTCAATTTTTAATTCCAAAATTAATCGAAATTAGCTATAGGTTTTATATACCAAATTGATCAGAATTTTGCTTAAAATTTTATAAAATTATTTCCGTCGAAAACCGTTAACTTTGAATTTTTCACTTAAATTTCGTCGTGACGCATCGAAATGCGTGCGACACGGGCGCCCTATGATCGTCGTTTTCGGGTTTTACAAAAAGTGCTAGTTAGCTCATATTTTGTGCATCTCAGTAATATGCTATTGACTATTGAAATAAGATTAGTATATAATAGGTTTACCACTTAATAAAACTGTTGAACAGGGATCTGTTAAGCTGTAAATTGGGATAAGGTCTAATGATGATGTTCAGGATGACTGTAAAACAGGATTTGTTCATGGTATATTTTGCATTCTTAAGCTGCGTACATTTAAACTAGCATTTAGCCATATCGAATCACCTCAAATCACTTGCTAATTTGATGGAGTGTGAACAAAAGTTTTTAGTTTAAATGATGCTATCAGCCATCCTTCCCTCCTGCTTGACTGATACCTGCTGATGCCATTTCGGATGACCTCAACATAGGCCTTTGGAACAAACGGTGTTCTTTTACGCCCATGTGACATACAAACTTTACTTCTTTTAAACATCCTGAGAAATTTACTTCTTGTGCTTGTAGAAAATTTAAAATTTGTCAGATTTATGCGTGTATTCATTCTTCTGTATGATGTCCTCTACAGGTATTTTATGCTTCATTTGTTAATATGTGTTTTTTGCTGCTTTGCTTTTCAAAAGCCATCACATCACGATTTTGCACTAGAAAATTTGTATTGCCTGTGCACCTCTTTCATGTTTTCATCAATATGGGTTCACTTGCATGGGATTTTGATGAGCACATCAGGCCTTGGAGAGTTTACCAAGGCGGGGCTGACGATCTAGGACCATGATCACACCGATCTATTTTTTATTATCATTGTATTAGAGTTATTATTTTATTATGTTTCATGAGTTTATTGTACTTTTTCGTTTATGCCCTCGCTTAAGGGCCTAGTCATGTGTAAGCCCTAGGGGCAAGTTGGTCTTTTATTTTCTTTCATTGTAATGAGGCTATTTAAAGGCCACCTTCTTGGAAGCTAATGAATATTATTATGAAAATTTCAGCAATTGCTTCATTTGTTAATATGTGTTTTTTGCTGCTTTGCTTTTCAAAAGCCATCACATCACGATTTTGCACTAGAAAATTTGTATTGCCTGTGCACCTCTTTCATGTTTTCATCAATATGGGTTCACTTGCATGGGATTTTGATGAACACATCAGGCCTTGGAGAGTTTTTGTGAGAGCTTGAGAGTTCTTGGAGAGAAATCCCTAGGTGAGGTAATCGGATCACCCACCAGCCGCAGGAAGCGTCCGGGCTCGTGGTTATTTTCTCCTTCTTTCCTCCCCTCCTCCTCCTTTAAAGCCGCCAGCCTCCCACCAAATTTCCCCTCCAACCGCTTGCCACAAAAGGGCATTGCCCCCCTCCCTTAGCCGCTGGCCCTTTCATCCTACCCCTTCCTAGCCGCCGGCCAACACCTCCCTCCCCCACCTCCTAACCGTCGGCCCACAAGAGTCCCTTCTCTAAGCCATGGACTAAATCCCACTGCCACCTGACCCTAACCCAATCCTAGTTGCCGGCCACCCAAGCCCAATTCCCTTACCTCCAAAATTCAAACCCCCCATCAGCCTCATTTGGAAAGCTTTGATTTCAATTATTCAATCAATTTTGAAATTTGAAATATTTTCTAAAATAAATCTCTATTTTAGGAAAGTTCCTCAAATCAAGCCCAAATTAATTTTGAATTGGATTGGATTTAAATCATTTCCCTTAATTTGGGTCTTTAATTGAGCAAGCATTAAATAATCTTCCCTAAACCCCAATCCATCTCACCAAGCCGCCGGCCCCTCTCCCTCTATTTCCCTCTCTCCCACATTAACTCCTCTCCTTCTAGGGACGTCAATCTATTCTCTCACTAAGGAATAATTTTCCCTCTTTCCCCTTATTTGAAATTCAAATTTCAAAACCCTAAAATCCACTCTCACTTAAATCTGAAATTCAATTTCAGATTTTTGGAAGAAGTTTTCTTCCCAGTAGTCTTGGCCGACCACTATCCCATCCCCTCCCACTTCCATCCCCTCCCACTTAAACCAGTCTACTAAACCCACCCTGAATTTTCCCTTGCTAAAGTGCTTGCCAGAATTTCGAAGCCTTTGAAACTACTGTCCAGAACTTTTCCAAGCCGATATCTGCTGTCCAAAAAG
This sequence comes from Dendrobium catenatum, assembly GCF_001605985.2. Classification (NCBI taxonomy): domain Eukaryota; kingdom Viridiplantae; phylum Streptophyta; class Magnoliopsida; order Asparagales; family Orchidaceae; genus Dendrobium; species Dendrobium catenatum. The sequence continues at coordinate 285,095 of NW_021319192.1, forward strand.
TCCAAGCTGCTGTCCCGAAGTTTCAGCAAACAACTATTGCTGTCCGCTGTCCTGAAAATCCCCAAATGCTGTCCAGAAGCTCAAGTATTTTGCTATTAAACATTCCTACATCTTGACGAATGTAAACTTTCTTCGAAGTCTCATGTCTTCTAAGTTATCTTTATTTGTGGCTTTGATTGACTCCTAAAGATCGTATTAACTCTCTCCGCTAAGCCTAGTAATTTAGGAGTGAGTGAGAGATTCCTTGTAACGAATCTCGTTGTTAATGTAGGGATTTCTTGTTGGAAATCTTTCATGTATGCTATGTTTTGAATCATTGATTATTTTGAGATCCTAAACTTCTAATTGTGTGACTTAGTCTAAGCTAGTCTCAACTCTTTCTTATTTTATTTCAACGTTTAATCACAACAAGTATTTTAGTTTTAATAAAACTCTCTAGATTAAATTGTGCAAGATTCTTTTCTAAACATCGCCTAGGCATATAAGTCCTGCATCAGATTTTATCCATCTTCGTAAGAAAGTATGGGAAAGATGATTCACTGAATGTGGAAAATGATTCATTGTGTCTTATCCAAGTCATAATTAGTGTTACATCTTTATAAATGGAGATTGAGCCATATTAAGAAGGCTTGATCCTCGAATTAATCCATGAAAATTTGTTAATTTTAGATTTTGAGAGAGATAGATAGAGAGAGAGAGAGAGAGAATAAATGTATGGTGAACAAAATCAAACAATGAAGAATTGTGATAGGAAATACTTGGGTTCGCAAGTAAACCTAACCAAAATCAGTACAAAAACAAGAGAAAACTGCTGTTTTCAGCAGGAAAACAGCAAATCGCAGCAGTTTTAGTGGAGAAAACTCAAGGAAAATAGAGAAGAACAATGTATTTCACTAGTAGATTCAAGAACGCAAACAAAGATACAATTTCCTTCAATCCGAGAGGAAGGAATGACTCTCCAAATCTCTAGCCGTAGCCTAGAGCCCAAGAACACAAACCCTAGATCTCCCAAAATATTCAAATTCAAGATGAGCCTAAATCTCATCATAACTCCTAATTAAAGACAAACGGACAATTACAAATTACCTAAAACACCCTTTTCATTCAAATTTTCCCTCTCAATTTTGCATTAAACCCAAGTGGGGCCCACTAGGGGTTCCGCCCCCCTTACTGTGCCGCCTGGAGTAGAATTGGACCGGTCCAGCCGGCCCAGGATGGGCCGGTCTAACAAATTGTACATTGCAGATTTGGCTATTGTAAGGAATGCAAAACTCATGTGCATATTTTAGATTTTCAGCAGTCTAAAGCTAGTGGATAGATATTTTGCATTCATGTTTTACTTGTAATTTCTTGTAATCTTGAAGTAGCTAGCCCCCCTTGGTACCTGCTGGCTTGTAAGGAATCTTTATCAGCTCTTGGTCATGATATCAGTTAGCCAATCGCTTAATATTATGCAGGGAATGTTTATTAAGATCCTATCCTTTTTTTTTTTTATTGAAGTGTCTATCTATTTAGATGTGTTTTTTGCGGTCATGTTTTATGGTGTCAGCAACATTGATGCCAGTTTTGTTGTCACTATCAAGCTTCATAGGCCTTCCACTCTTTGATTTTAAGATCATCAGGAATTAATTTCAATTATAGAAGTTAGCAAATTTCATGAGCTATGGCTGTAAACTCAGCTCAACACTTGATCTTGCATTCACAATCTTCTTCTTACTTCTCCAGTTCACAATATTACCTGCAGGGAAGGCACAATTAGTTGATGTAAATCTTCTTTCTACAACTCAGCCAACATATTTTTTTTTTATAACCTTCCAAATTGCTATGTACATCTTCTAAACAAGATACCTCATCTTTTGTATAAGCCTTGGGCTAATGTTGAATCCTATGGATAGCTTGCAGGTGCTTCTCCATAGAATCATTCTTAAATGACTCGCTGCACTTACAAAATATGTTATATTTGGCCTATTATGTGATAAGTAAATTCATCTACCTACCAGTTTTTGATATGTTCACCTTTCTACCATCCTATCATCTTTTTCTTCGCTAAGTCTATGATTGAGTTCAACAGGCATTCCAACTGCATTGTAGTTAAGAGTTCCCATCTCTTTTAGAAGATCATACAAATTTTTTTTTTGAGAAATAATGATTCTTTCTTTGGCATATACTGACTTTGATACTCAATATATACTTTAGTCTGTTAAGTTCTTTGATCTTAAACTTTTTGAAAGGGCATTTTCTAAGATTCTCTTTCTATTGGGTTATTTCTTGCTACAATAATACACCATATATGCCAATAAATTTGTGATATCTCATTTTGTATGCTTTACAAAGAGAGAATGATTCTT
>NW_021319192.1:287542-375603 GCF_001605985.2 Dendrobium catenatum
ACGAGTCTTGTTGATGTGAAACTACTAGGAGTTATTTTAGAAATAAAAAGAGAAGAGATTAAAGTGTTGCTCGTTATAAATTTAAAGCTAAGCAACATAAATTTTGAGTTAAGGCATTTTGAAACTTTTAAACTTATCTTAGGTTCAAGAAGCACAATGAAATTAACGAAACCACATTCCATTCAAAAATTCAAGGAAGTAAAATGCAAAGTACCAGTTAACAAAAACCCAACGTTAACAACAAAAATTTCACTCGGAGGCCTCCTCACCAAATATTAGGTATAGGGGCTTTCTTTTAAAGCGGGAGGAAAGAGAAAGATCCAAGCGATTGAAGGATATTACACTAGGGAAGCGAACACTGTGGAAATTTTGTATCCAACGGATTGCATATTTTTATAATCGGGCACGGCATTAAGAATACGATATATTACCCCGGGGGTAAAATACCATTTTCTATGGTTCAATAATAAAATTATACAATATATTTAACAGAGATTCCCCCACTCGATGTTTGTCGAGCGGGTTATGTATTTTCTGGGGTACAGAACATCCCATAGGGCCAAGCCCCTATGGTTAATTACATCCCAAATTTATTGGGAACTTTGATTAAACTAGTGGTTTTGCTTTCTTTAGAAGTTCATTTATAAATGTTGGCTAAAATTTGATTTTGTTGTGTTTTGAAATCCATGAAAGTCTTGATTAAAGGTTTTTGGCCTTTAGGAATTTCAAGGAGGAGATTCGATCCCAACTTAGAATCAGATTTTGGAGTAGAAGTCCAAAAAGGTGAAGTAGGAAGCCACTGATTCTGAGGAAACTCAGAGGTGCTCGGACTATCCTATGTTGGGCTTACATTTTAGCAACCTAATTTTAGTTTAAGTTTGATATTTTATTAGAAAATTGGGCTTACATACCAACAACACTGTTGGAGGAATTGCCGCAAAGGATGAGGCTTATAGGTGATTTGAAATCAACCCTTGGCTCGACCCTAAGACTAAGTGAAGAACTTACCGAGAGGTAGTGCCTCGAACCTAGAGTCTAACGAGTGCAAAAGAGGGACTTACAAGCCTACCACCTCACAAAGAGGCATAACCCGCCGACCTCTGGATTTTATTGTTCCCGCCTGAAGGGACACAGCTAACTCCTCCTAATCCGCTTTTAAAGACCATGTTTCCGGTCCTTGATTGCCAAATGTAGTGTAGGGTCATTTTTAATTTAGAAAGTAGGACTTGATAGCTTGGCTTTGAGGCCAAGATGCCTTAGCATGTAGGTATGCAATGCTGACTCATAAAGAAAAGACTTTTTTATCTAGTCCCTTAAGTGGAGGCATTCTACATTTGACACATTTTGGCTGATGCATTGTTTGTTTTTGTTTTGAAAACTTTGGCTCTTGAAGAGAGCCTGCAATTTTTCTTACTTGAAAGACATGGAGGCCCTAATTTGATTTTATTATTAGGTTGCTTACATGTTTAAGGGGTTTAGAAAATTTAGTTTTATCCTAAGAGGCCTAACGTGATCAAGTCCAAAGCCACACCCAACAAAACAAGAGAAGAAACCTAGGAAAGACATGCATTCTAAATGCGCACCCAGTAAACCTTCAACACATGCTTATATATAAATTAAGACAGAAATGTAAAATAAATGTCCCAGTTTTATTAACAAACATGTTTGCAGCGAGTTGCCTGCCATTATACAAACCCATTAATATTTACAGACTTCTACTTGTGGGATACTTCAAGCTTTTACAAAAATTCTTTGGCTTTTCATCTTCTTACTCCCTCCTTGCTCCAAAACCCCCACAAGTTTTACATTCCTTATTCTACTCAAATACATAAAAAAAAAAAAGACTCAAAATTCTCAAAACAGAGTTAGGAGGCAGTTTAATACATGAAGCATGTAATCATTCAAAATTGGCCTAACACTTGAGTGCTAAGTGCTAGGCCCCCTGCTTCTACCCTATTACCATGTCTCCTGAGGGGTTTTTAAGCAGCGCCCTGCAAGCAAACAGCATTAATTAAAATCATGACATTTACCCCCTTCTGACATGACCACCTGCACAGAGAAAGCCATTTATATTTTCTAATTAACCACTTAAGGCAAGTGCCCACCACGCAGGACAAATCCAAGGGCAATCAATCCACAACATCAATCACAGCGCACACAAAGAAAGTCCTAATCCTAGCATGCGACTAAGGGGCTGTGCAGCCTAAGTGTTGTGAGGCCGTGTGTTTAGTTCACACTAAAGATCCTCCTAGAGGTTTGGGTCTTAAGGAAGGTGCCCAACATGTAATTTTGTATTACATGTGATGGATTTCTTCTTAGCTTTATTGGAGCTAAAAAGAGAAAGGTAGAATCCGTCGTTTAGCTTTTCGGCTAAATGTTGGAAGGATTCTCCTTAGCTTTTGGAGCTAAAGGAGAGGGGAAAATCTCCTACAAACTTTTGGAGTTGAAGGGAGAAGAACCTATAGCTTTTGGGCAAGTATTACATCTTTTAAGCTTTTGGAACCTAATAAAAAATGAATGGATATAAGTAGCTTTGAGGCTACAAATACAAAAAGATCTCCTTGAATCGTTGTATTCAAAGGTGGGTTTCATTATGCCTTAGTTTGGATTAGCAAATGAGTGAATCACTTATTGAGTTTGGTTCAAAAGTGAGAAAATTTGTAACTTTGGGTTACGAATCAAGAGAGACTAACATTGAACTCTTATGTGTCAATGCATGGTATTTAGTTGCTAAAAGTTTGGTTAAGCAAACATAAAAGAAATGATGTGTTAATTTGGCCACACATCAAGGATTCTTTGAACTTTTGGGTGTCCAAAGAGGAGAACTCATTCACCTAAATTTGATATTAGGAAATTAAAGAAAACTAGATTTGATCATTTCTTTGATATGGAAATTTGTTGAATTTGTTTCAATAAACAAATGATTTTGATTGGAATACTGATATTTTGATTCAACAAATAGGAGATTTGTGTGAGGCTTTTCATACAACTTTTAGTTGTAGAAAAGAAGGAAGATAGCAACTTTGAGGTTGCAAGCTTTTAAAACCTCTTGACATTGGTATAAAGAGAAGAATTCATTCTTCCCAACTTGGTGAATGATTCAAATACTCTCCTACCAATCTTGACTTGTAGGAAAAAGGAGAAAATCAACTTAGAAGGTTGCAAATCAATGAAATTCTTTGAACATGTTGTCCAAAAGAAGAATGCACTCGCCTAAACTTTGGGCTTAGGAGAATGAGGAATTTCCTACAACTTTGTTGTAGAATAAGGGAAACAACAAAGCAAATTTTGATTGGCATGTTGAGGGCATTTCTTGGACATTGATGCCCAAGAGGAGCTTTCATTTGCTTAATAGTGACTAATTAAATAGAAAATAGGATTTTGAAATCTTTTTAATTTATATCAAAGGATTATCGTTGTTATGCTCCAACAAATAGATTACTTGAAAAAGCTTTCCTAAACTTTGAGTTGAAGGAGAAAGATGGCCTTCCATACAACTTTTTGGTTGATAAGAAAAAGGGAAAGATTCAATGTGCAACTTATGGAAGTTGCAAGTTAGAGGAATTTCCTTTGAGCACTTGGTGTTCAAAGAAAAGGACACACCATTTCACTTAAATTTAGCTAAGTGAATGGATTGATTTTCACACTTTTTGTTTTGGTAGAAAGACGAAAATAAATGTGCAAACTTGAGGTTCCACATTCAATAGGTTTTCCCTTCAACAAATTTGTGTCAAAGGGAAACAAACAAATTCCTCCCCAGATTGGGTTTTTTAGTGGGTTTTAGGAAAATGAGAGGACTTTCTTCAACCCCTTAAGTAGAGAAGAAAGATAGCAACAAGCAACATTTTTGAATGCATGTGAAAGGAATTCCTTGGGCATTTGAATGTCCAAGGGAGAGCATTCATTGCTAATTATGCTAAGCAAATGGAGATTAGATTTAAAATCTTATATCTAAGATTATCATTGTTTGAACCCAATAAATAGAAATTGATAAGCTATCCACAACTTTGGGTTGAAGTAAGAAAATTGTAACTTAGAAAGTACCAAAATTTCATTAGAAGGCCTTTTTGGGGAATTTTTAATTGGTATTCAAAAGAGGGAGTATCATTCACTTAAAGTGGTAAATGAATGGATTTGAAAGGCTAGTTTTTAAATCCTAAACCTAAACGGATGTTCAATTGTAGAACCTGCAGGTTCAAACAATTGAGGGGAAAAACTTTAGAGTTTGGATTCCAAGTTCAATAACCACCATGCGATAGCAAGTAAAGTTTAGGGAAAAACTTCAAATTACTATATATGAAGATTTGCTAGCTTTGATATTGTTAGCAAATGAGGGGACTTAGGATTCATTCCTAGAGTCACTAGTGCTTTTAAATTTCTTAGATGTAGTTGGAGAGCACTCAAGCAAAAGAAAAACCATTTGTTATTTTCTTTTTCCAAACCAATGATGACAAAAACCTAGAATTTGATTTTTCTAAAGTTTGGAAACTCAGTGATCTGCACTTAAGACTTGAGGAACTTCAAATTCATCTCATATGAGAGGTGCTTGTTGTTTTGAGTTCCAACAAAGGATTGAGAAAACTTGGGATTTGGCTCCAATTCCAATTGTTTTAACATGATCATTAAGATCTTTTAGGAAAATCCCATAATGCAAGGCACGATAAGTATATGATAACTCCCAATATGCTAGAGTCAAATAAACAAAAACATGTGGAACATGAGAGTGTTCCAAAAGTAAATGCCCAAAGATGTGTTTGGCCCTTGAGAAGGTTCCAATCACCATGCATGTGAGAGAGATGGTTGAATGCTTGTAAGGAATGTATCCATAAGCAAGAGAGTTGGATTTAGGATTTCTTGAGGATCCTAAAGTTAAAGATTGTTCATGCAATAAAAATTGAGCTTGAATGCCTCCAAATTCCATACAATTAGGAAGGAAGTACTACAAAGAGAGATTCCAACTTCAATGAAAAGGGTTCCCAAATCAATTTTGCATGATTTGGTGAATGGATTGATGGATTTGCTCCTACGACTCCACTAGAAAGATGACATATGGTTGTCGTCTAAGTCACCTAAGAACATAAATGGATATCTTTGGAACCCTATGCATAGGCTCTAAGAAATAGTTTTCTTAGAGTCTAAGGGGAGCGCTTAGGTGAAGCTTCGATGTCTTTTCGAAAGCTTCACCAAGTGCCTAAGTGTTGTGTTAAAACCCGTAATCGTCAACTTGCAAACACCACTAAACATGTCCAACAAATTTTCGATATATATGGAGTATAATCTATAACTCTTTAAAGCCACAGAACACCCATCCTCACTGCAATCGCTCATGAGTTTGTGGACTTGTTTATGATTTTGCCAAATGTAGAAAAGAATGGTCATAACCATTACTATAGCGAGGCATTCACAAGCATTGAATCATAATAACTCGAGTCCAACATTAAGAAATGAGGAATGCATAGTAAAGAAGGAATTTTGCTTGTCTTCCTAAAAATCGGAAGGTTTAACTACATTTTCAATCATTCCCATTGGTTGTGATCCGAAATATGAACAATAAACATTCATAATAGATCCCACCAAAATCTCATAAAAAATAATTGAAAAGCATAATTTGAGCACCTAAGCAAATTAAGAGAATCATATATTCATGGCGTATAAACCTATCACATGCATGCTAATTTTGTTGAAACATACAAGTTTTAGGGTCATTTAACGCGTCCACACTTAGACCAAAGAAAACCACGCACTTATAACATTTCATTAACTTTGGCGAGCCACTAAACCTAAGGTTGTCAAAGTAAGAGTATAATCATTGACAAGGACATTATTTTCATGCAAAAATAGTAACGTTTAACACAATTCAACGCCCCATCGCCCACGCCGCCTATCTTTCTAGCCCTCCCACATGAGAACAATCATGAAAATTTACTTAATTTTCATGATCTAAACAAGGACAGCGATATAGATTTTAGGAGAGCAAAGAATTGAAGTTCTAGAACCAGGGCTTGACGGCGTCAACCACATTGCAATTCGCCATGGGGGCACCCTAGTTTCACTAAGTTTCAAAGATACCTTCCCCGTTTGTCCTAGCCTTCCCAAAATCCGTCCAAGTTCTGTCCAAGCTCCAATCCAAGCTTTAATCCCTGTCAAGCTCCTCTCCACGCATCCAATTCGTGTCCAAGCTGCCGCTCCAAGTTCCAATGCTGAGTCCAAGCTATTCCGGAGTAGATATTTGCTGTCCAAAGCACTCCGGACAGCACATTTTCAGCGTTTGACAGCCTTCCGAACTGTATGGCTGCTGTTTAACGCTCCAAACAAGCAGATTTTGCTGTTCGAAAAGTCTCCCGGACTAATCTCGTCGTCGAAAGTCCCGGAGTTGAAAGAGAAATGAGGAGAAGCCTCCTTTGCTAGTTTGGAAAGATTTATAGGCAGGTCCTCCCTTGCTGTTTGAAGTCTACGACAGCTTTCCGACTAACGTTCTCGAGTCGCCGGAGACGAAGAAAAGAAGAGGAGTAGAAGGCTCCTGAAGCTTGAGATCCGGAAGCTCTGGCGGTATGAGAGAACGGACTCCTCGGTGTTTGGCCCGGCGGACCAAGGCCGACGTCCAGGTGTATACGGAATGGGGTTCTGCAGCGAGAGGAGGTTTATCCGACGCCGCACGCAGATGAGGGGAGGCCGCGTCGGACTTCACACCGAGAAGAGGGAGGCCGTCGGCTTCCGCCTGATGGAATGCAGACCGAAAGAGGATTTGCTGTGGAGTCGCACGAAGGAAGCTCTCCGCCTCTTCTCTCTCACTCGCTCTCTTTGTGTCGCGGACAGGGAACGAACAAACAGCAACAGGGAGCCGATGCCGCTTCCCACACTCCCTCTCCCGCTCTTGTTTCGGGACGGGTTTCGGACGGACAGCACGAGGAGCAGGTCCCACCGCCCAAATGAGCCTATGAGGGCTCTCTCGTTACTTGAAACGAGGAGAATTACTTGAGTACATTTGAACCCAAATTTTGGTAAAGAAGAAATGAGATAAAATCTCAAGCCTAGGATTCAAAAAATCTGATTTGGGAAGTGATGAAGCTCAAATCAAATCAATGGGGCCTGAAAATTGGCTCAATGGCTCCAGACCCGAATCGATTTGAGCGAATTTGGTCCGATTTGTTCGAATTGAGCAATTTTGCCGAAATTGAAACTCGGATCGACGCCGAAATGTGCGAACTGCGTCGAATTGCTCGACGCGTTTTTTGAAATTGATTTGATTTAATTTTAATTTAATTAAATTGATTTAATTTAAATTAAATTGGAGTCTAATGAGTCGATTTTGTCTCGACGTCATCATTCGAACGATCGAGTCCGATCAGCCTATCGGCTCGAATTCGGTCGAGGTCGTGCCGAAATATTTCGTCAACAAAAGGACCCCCAATATTGTGTGATCGGTGAACGAAAAGAAGTACGCCACACATATTGGCGTTGACCAAATAAATGATCAAACGAGATCTTCCCAAATTAAAGAGAGTATATTGGAAAAGAGAAGAGAGATCTACGAAAGCCTTAAACTTGAATTCAGCAAGATCTACAAAAGATAAGAGATTTCTACTATCAACCTTAAAGAAAGCAGTTTTAGATTATCTCTTGAAGAGAGTTTAAGAAGCCATTTTGACAACTTCTAAAAGAGGCTCCTAAGATGTTTGTATTTCTAGCAAAGATTTTGGATCAATTAGAATATTTTACAACTTCTAAAAGATTTCCAAAGATATTTGTACCTTAGAGAAAAATTTGATTTGATTGAAGAGATTTGATACTTCTAAAAGGCTTTAGGATATCTTTCTATCACCAAAGGCTAGTATTTTTAGCTACCACCTACAAAAGCCTCTCAAGGATGTTTTGGCCTTATCACTTGAAGGAAAGATAGAGACATTTGTGTCTCTAAGGGTTCTTAGGGATCTTTATGCTAATCGTCCTAAAAGCTTAGCGGTATCTTGCTACCACCTAAAGTTCTCAAATATATTTTCACTTATCATTTGAAGGGTTAGAACCATTTTTTTTTTTATTTTGTTTCCTACTAAAGGTCAAAAGCATTTGCACTATTTGAAAAAGCTCTAGAGATGATTTGGCAACCCATTAGAATAGATTTATCTTATTTTGGTAAGATAAAAACTCAAAAGAGCTAAGGCTAAGAGTTATTTTGGCTACTACTTAGCCTGAAGTATTTGTGTAAATATCTATTGGTAAGAAAAACTTAACATTTTCAGGGAAAAGACTAAAGGTAATTCGCAAACCACTAAAAGTCTAGATTTGGGTAGAATCTATTGATTGTTCCAATTTGGGTAGAAACAAGATCTAAAGAATGAGCTAGGAGAAAGACCTTAGAAAGGTTTGAATCTACCTAAACTCATAATGATATAAAGACTCCTATTTGGGATGTCTACACTTAGCATTTGTACTAAATTTGCATTTGACTTTCATTTGGAGAAAGAATAATTTAACTTTCCTTTTGGGAAAAGAAAAAAGATGAACTTTCACTTGGAGAACAGATGAACTTGATTTTCCTTTTTTAGAGAAAATTTGAATTTCCTTTCCTTTAGGGAAAGATGAGCTTTCTTCCCATTTTGGGGAAAGATATGAAAGATTTGAAAGTTTGGACCGAGACTTTAATAACCCGAACCCAGTCCACAACCGGATGAAAAAAGAAACATTGTCCACTGAAAGAAACATTCATTCCATTAAATTTTAAAATTTGGATACAATCAAATTGTTAATATTTTTTAGTACACGCCCATGATAGGCAACATAGCGTTCACCATTAAATCAATCAACTGATAAGATCCACCTTGATAGCCTTCTCTAACTACAAAAGCGGCCTTCCCAATAGGTTCGAACTTTGCGCCTATTTACGATGGCTATAATCGTCTGCGAAGAACTAGGACCAAGTCGCCAACCTTGAAAGTCCTAGACGACCAATTTATCCTGGCTGACCATGCGGGCTCGGTACAACTCGAGGTCTGTGAGCAAGCAAACGCTTCTCATCTAAACCATCAAGTTCCTCAACCTTAGTGGGCATTTTCTCGACTGTAACTTCATTGTTTATTTGCATTCTAAAGATGGACTGTAACTCCAAAGCGAAACCGCCTTCCGCCTCCATAAACTAGAGCAAACAGACGTGGCCGTGTTGGCAGTCTATATGTGTCCGATAGCCCACATCCATCCACCAACGTTTTCATACAATGACGATTTCTCTCTAAGGTTTTCATATTTAACAACTGAACTAATGTCTTGTTGAAAGCTTCAGCCAACCATAGCTCGAGGATAGTATATCTACATACCTCAACAATGTTTATTATGTTTGCTAACAAATTGATTAAGCTTGGTAACTCTTTAAAAGCAGGACCATTATCAGATATGATCGCGACGAGGAACGCCAAACCCTGTATACAATATGTCCTCAAAAAGAATACATGGCTAGTTTTACTTCTCTTAGTGTATGGCTCAGCCACTTTTAGAAAGTAGTCGGTAGCAGCAAGTATAAATCCTAGACCCTTCGAGAAGGAGGATCAATAGACCCAACAATATCATTCCCCAGCTTTCAAAAAGCCAAGAGCTATGTTGGATGCAAATACATTAGGATGTTGATGCAAAACTACCCCATGTACTTGGCATTGATGGCATTTTTCTTGCTATTTTCAACACAACTTTAATCATTGAAGCCCAATAGCACCAAGCCTTTTAATTTTTTCCAATTTCATTTTTGGCCGCCCCCCATGGGTGGGCGCCACACAACCCCCGACATGTACCTCGGTCACTATCTTGTGGCTTTCATCTTTTGCCAAGACATCGCAACACATTTGGTCAACGACCGCCGATACAATGTGTTGTTAATTAATGAGAAATGACAAAGCTCTATTCTTTATTTGGTGAGCAACAACTTCTCCTTTGCGTAGTTTACCATTTTGGAATAATCAATGGAATGTTCGGCCGCCAATGCATCTTTCATCATCTACCACAAACAAAACTCACCAAAACGAAGAAGGTTCATTCAAAATTCTCAAAGTCAATAGGAGACAAAATTTAGGCGATTTTGAAACTTCTATTTGACTGAACCCTTTTTGGGGCATGGACATTTCTTAGCAAGTTTTGCTAGAACGATCCGCCGTAGCGTTTTGACCACGCCGTATTCTAACAAAGTTGCATTAGTATTTGCTCAAACAATTCATGGTCATACAAAGTGCGGTATTTAAAGCAAGTTGGGCTTTCAAAACTTGTAAGTTCCGCAACCTTGGTAATACCCAACTGTGAAGCGCCAAATAATTTTTGATATTTTAATTTTCCATTGATATTGCTTAATTCTAAACCAGTTTATCAGAGCTTCATATTCCGCCTCGTTGTATTGTACAAGGTCCATAAACTGTAAGAATATCGCCCAATAGGCTTTATCATGTTATGAATATCAAAACCAACTCCACTACGGGGAAAGGTCTGTGTTCATACCCTCTTTGGAAAAGAGCCGCACCATCAAAATACAACTCCCAACAGCTTTCATTGGTTATTCCAAACCATTATTGTTCATCAGGAAGATCGTCGTTCAGGGGATCCTGCTGATTTGGTGTGCTGCTAAGAAATCAGCAAGAAGCTTTTCCTTTACAACAACGTTGGAGTTAAAGTATATCGAATTAAGTAGTAATCATTGGCCATGGCTAAGCGTCCTGAGAGTAGTTAGGACGGGTCAGAGATTATTGAAGGGGATTGACTTAGATATCAGATTATTTATAGAGAGCATTAATCCTAAGTTTTTGAACAGCAAAAAATAAGCACCAAGCCAATGCTTCTCAATGGAAGGTAATTCATTTCAGTAGAATCAGACGTCTGCTCCAAGTAGTATTAGGCATTCTCTTTTCCTTCAATTAGTTGGTTGGCGCCAAACAAAAAGCACAAGAGACTCACTAAAGCGCAGTATAAAGAATAATGCTTCCCCGGAATAGGGAGGCGCCAAAACAATGGAGGGACAAAAGATAGCGTTTTATACTATCAAAAGCTTTTGCAGCTATCATCCCAAATTAGAATTCTGAATCTTTCTTCGAAAGGGCTGCAAAGTTGCATCTACCGGATAAATAAGATATTTAAAGCGTTCTTAGATATGCCAACCTACCTTGGAAAGATCTTAATTGAGTAAGATCTAGGAGGTTTCATTTGCTAAATATCGCCTTGATTTTAGTAGGGTCAATTTCGATGCCCACGGATCGAACCAACAAACCCAAGAACTTCCCTGAAGTACCCCAAAAGCACATTTCAAGGGATTCAAATCTTGAGTCGTACCGACGAAGACGCCGTTCGAACACAACCCTTAAATCAAAAACCAAGTGATCCTCTCTTTCTTGCTTTTGACCACGAGATCAATCGATGTAGCATATCAACTTTTGTCATGAGATGAGTTCATCAAAGAATTCTGTCATTGCGCGGCGTGGTAGGTTTGCACCAGCATTTTTAAGGCCCAAAAGCATGACCCTTATAGCAGTATATTCCAATGGGTGTTCTAAAAGCAGTGTATTGCTCGTCCTCCGGCCATTTGATTTGGTATATACCCCGAGGACCCAATCCATAAAGGAAAAAGAGACCATAGAAAAAGCAATGTCCAATCATTGCAGTTCAGGGATTGCAATCGGCGAAACTCATCTTTAGACATGCTTTATTCAAGTTCTCTAAAATCGAACACATACGCGAATCTGTCCATTCTTTTTCTTTAGCATGACAATGCTTGGTTAACAAAAGAGGGGTATTTTTCCTCTTAAATAGAACCAGCCTCAGTATGTTTTTTTGTTTTAATCCCTTTCAATTTCCAAAATGCATCCCCGAAGGAGCATTTTTTTGATTTGAACATATGTTTGGTTGAATGACAAGTTTATGGAACCGCTATATTGGATTTTAAAGCATGGCTCATACCTCAAGCAAAACGATCCTTAACTCTGTCAGGAGGTATGTACCATAACATTGGCATCATTTTCATTAGCAGTGCACTATAAAAGTGAGGGCTGGATTTTTCAGAAAATACCCAAATTGATTGATTTCAATTTACTGATTTGATTTGATTTCTTATCTTCAAACTCAAGGTGCATCCTAAGTTTAAGTAATCCAGACCGTTCTAGCCTCTAAACATGACCTCCCAAACAGCGTGAAGTCTTAAAATCATATCAACATCTAGATTGATTGTAATAACCAAACAAAAAAAAAAAATATCATCATCTACCTGGTCTGATGTACAAAGCCAAACCATTCTATTTTTCTTAATGTATTGAAATTCCATAAGATTTTCAAGTATTAGCTTGACCTTGACCCTCATTAGAAGGGTGAACCTCTTTTGAATCAGTTTCTAACACAAGTGGGATTCTACCATTTCTTTTATCAAATTTGATCAAGTTTACACCCCACTTGGGATTTAAGGAAGAGGTTATTCCATGAAAGACATACTCCTTCCCTATATTTTTATTATTTGGAATCGCCCCAAAAAAATTATGCCGGTAAAACCTGCATAGGAAAAAAAATTCCGGCAGCTTTTTCTGGCAAAAATTAATCCTCATAGCTTTCCGGTGGAATTACGCTGCCAGAAAATTAAAAAAAAAATTGACATCTGTTGCAGCCGGATTGACCTTCTGGCGGTAGCCCAACAAGTCAGCCATTCACAGTAGCCCGCTTAACATCCTAGCGATGGCCAGCCATCCACGGCCCATGCAAGCCCAGCCCGATCCCCCCTACAGGCCCACGTCAGTATGACAGACTTGTGTGCCCACTTGACAGGAAGGCTCCCGTGCCAGGCCCGCATGCATCCCGCCTGGCCGCCTGCTCCCGCACATGTCATGTGATTCGAACCTGAGTGGGTTGGGAGAAGTTTTACTCCCCCAACCAAATTGCTGAACATCTAAAAGTGTCTATAAAGTCAATCTTTTATATTTAAACTCTATTTTGATATAATATCAAGTTATTAATTAAAATTAAATATACTAACTAATTTAATTAAAAAAGTAAAAATAATAATTAAAAAATTACTATTTCTTTTAATAAATTTTAATTTAAATCTTTTAACTTAAATTAAAGAAATAATTAATATAATTTTAAATTATTTTTTAAAATCATTTAAATAGTTAAAATTGTTATCAATCTAATAAAATTTTTTAAAATTTTGCCAGAAAACTAAAAAATCTACCAAAAAATATGCCTAAAAATTTTGTGGGAAATAAGCCGTTAGAAATCCGACATAAAGCTACCAAAAAATTAACCGCCAAAAAGCCGCCAGAAAATCCGTCAATAATGGGTGATTTTACTATAGTGTTAAATTGCATAAAATTTGATACTATTTTTTTGCTTGAAAATTTCCAATGAATCTTATTTATGGCATAGAAGATTGTTTCATGCAAGTAAAAAAATCCTTAGAAATATCATCCAAAAAGACTTAGTGAGAGGAGTACCCAAACTAGAGTTCACTAAGGATCACATGTGTTATACATATTAGTTAGAAATGCAAGTCAAATCCTCCTTCCCCTTAATTAAAGATATTACCACTAGTAAACTCTTAGAAGTCCTTCACAAGGATCTCTTTGGACCAATCAGCATAGCAAGCCTAGGAGGGAAAGTCTTTGGGTATATGATAGTTTATGATTATTCAATGTTTACTTGGGTTAGATTTCTTTCTCATAAAAGTGAATCATTAGAGGAGTTTATGTCTTTTTTCACTTGGATTCAGAGGAAACTAGGTTGTGAAATTTTAATCATTCATAGCTATAATGGTGGAGAATTTTAGAATGAGATATTTGAATCTTTCTGTAAGGAGCAAGGGATAGACTATAACTTTTTAGCTCCTAGCATCCCTCAGCAAAATAGGTAGTTGAAAGAAAGAATAGGACTATGGTAGAAGATTCTAGAGCCATATTAACGGAATACTCACTTCCAAAATACTTTTGGGTAGAAGCCGTTAATACAGTCTATTATGTTCTGAATAGGGTAAATGTTAGAACTAAACTTAATAAGACACGCTATGAAATTCTGAAGGGTAGGACACCCAACCTCTCTCACGTCCACATCTTTGGATGTAAAGTGTTTATTCTAAATAATGAGAAGTCTCAACTCGGAAAGTTTGACCCAAAATTTGATGGAGTGTTCCTAGGTTACTCAAGTGTTAGGAAATCCTATAGAGTCTTCAATAAAAATAGCACTAGTAGTTGAGGAGACCACTCATGTTATATTTAATGAATTTGATAATTCTTAAGGGTCTAAGGTAGAATAAGAGGAGGTTATAGAAGTCACCCAAGGATTATAATTTATAAATATGGAGGAAAGGGTAGAACCTAAAAATAAATTGCCTAAAAAATGGAAATATTCTTCAAGTCATCATAAAGAATTGATCCTAGGAGACCTATTTGAAGGTGTTAGAACAAGGTATAAACTTAGAAAAGAGGTAAACCACTTTACCTTCATTTAAATGATTGAACCCACCAACCTAAATGAAGCCTTATCTAATTAATTCTATATCCTAGCCATACAAGAAGAACTGAATACATTTGTTAGGAATGATATTTAGGAGCTCATAGAAAGACCTAAGGACCAGAGTGTGGTTTGAACTAAATAGGTTTTTTTAAAAATAAAATGAATAATTCTATAATAGTGGTAAGGAATAAGGCAAATTTTGGTGGCTAAGGTGTATAATCAAATAGAAGGGATTGATTTTTAAGATACCTTTACCCTTGTAGCTAGATTGGATTCCATTAGAGTGCTACTAGCCTTTATTTGTTTTAAGGGAAATGGATGTTCAGAGTGCCTTTTTTAATGTGGTTATAAAGGAATATATGTATGTTAAACAACACCCAGGCTTTGAAAAATCATAATTTTATAATCGTGTAATCAAATTAAAATAGGTATTATATGGACTTAAATAAGCACCTATGGCATGGTATGAATTACAAAGAACATTCATACTAAAAAGAATATTTGTTAAGGGGAGCATAGAAACCACCCTATTTTTGAAAAAGGTAGGAGATACATTGTTGATTGTTCAAATTTATGTTATTGATATTCAGTTTAGACCCTCTAAAAGCCTTTATAATGAGTTTTCAAAGATAACAAGTAAGGAATTTGAAATGAGTTTGATGGGAGAACTAACTTACTTTTTAGGGTTTAGCATAAGGCAGAAGGATGATGGAACTTTCCTTAGTTAATTAAAATATATTAAGGATTCTTAAGAAATATGAAATGGATAAAGTTAAACAATTCAACACTCCCATGAGTTCCACTATTTAGTTAGATAAAGATTCAATAGGAAAATCTATTGAGAAAAAAAATATAAAGGAATAATTGGATCACTTATTTACTTGACTGCTAGTAGAATTGATATTATATTTAGTGTTTACCTTTGTGATAGATTTCAGGATGATCCCTTTTATTAAGAGAATTCTTAGGTACTCTTAGGAACCCCTGACATAGTAATCTTATATCCCAGGCATAGCAGTTGCTTTGAAAACATGGGATATTCTGATTCATATTTTGTGGGATGCCGAGTTGATAGAAAAAGAACATTTGGAACTTATCATGTCATAGGATAATCCTTAGTCTCTTCATATTGTAGAAAATAAAACTCAGTTGCTCTATCCACTGCTGAAGCTGAGTACATTGCCTTTGGTAGTTATGTGGCCCAAATTCTCTTTTTAAAGCAACAAATTATGGATTTAGGTTTACCTGTGGGAATAATTTAAATGCCTTTGTGACAACACTAATTCCATCTATATTTCAAAGAATCTTGTTGCAAATCTGTTGTTTCATGAATTACACTTTTGATAATTAGAAAACACTATGATTTTCTTTCTTATAACTGACATTTCAGGGCCAAGAAATCAAATGACAAATCAAGCCAGTTCAAGATTGCGTAGGTTAGGGTTGAGTCAGTCTGTATTTTGCTTTTTCTCTTCTTGAGTCAATTTGTAAGGTTCAAAGAGACTGATGCTAAGTAACCCTATACACACACTCACTTGAGAGAGTTAGAATTTCTGTTTTTAATCAAATCGTCCAGGACGATATTTACGTCGGCCTGGACGATCGGGCTCAAAACAGAAGTTCTAATCAGGGGTTCTTAATTAAGGTAGCCGTCATTAGCCAATCATCCTAGATGATACTTGTATCGGCCTGGATGATATGCTCAAAACAGAAAGATATTGTCGCCATAAATAGTTAAGGTATTATGTATTTCTGGCAATCGGCCAGGACGATCTTGGATCGGCCTCGACGATATTCACAATTATGCCTTAATTAATCAGACAAATCAAGGAAGTAATTAAGGATTTTTGATACGATCACATCATCCTAGACGATCGTAGGATCGGCCAGGACGATCTATTCAAAAACCTTAGTTTCTTCTGGATGATAAAAATCGGCCAGCACAAATTCAGGGCGATGCTCTGGACGATTTTCTCTGATTTGAACTGATCAGCCTGGATGATCATTAGTTCATCCTGGATGATCAAGCCAATTTTCAATCATCCAGTTTGGATTCAGGGCGATGCCCTGTCCGATCTCATGGTATTTGTACTGATCGGCCAGGACGATTTCCATATCGTCCTAGACGATATAGTCGGCAACATGCAATTAATGAGCTCCTTTGAAGCTCTTCTATTTAAGAGCTCTTGTTCAACATTTTTGAACATCCTTGGATGCTATCTTGACCTGAGAAAACCTGAAGGAGAGAGAGAGAGAGAGGGAGGGAGAGAGAGAGAGGATCTTGTGAGGGGGAGCTTGTGAGGAGATTCATAAGGGTTGCTCCAAGCATTGTTCCACTTCTTCTTCCCTAGAGTCTCTTATCCATGGAAGGGTTGGGAGAGGTAAGTTCCATCAAGCGATCGAGGTTCTCTGCCTGCTTTAGGAGGAAGCAAAAGGAGGAAGGTTCTCTGTTTTGCCGGGTGTGGCAAAAAGAGGTTCTTGTAAAGGCTTCTCCGCCTAGCTATGGGGGCTAAAGGAGAGTCATGATTGTAGTGCAATACTCGGAGGGCACATCCGGGGAGTGGACGTAGGTCGAGTTGATCGAACCACTATAAACCCTTGTGTTCTTGTTTTTTAATGCTTCCACATTTATTTTCTTCCGCGCTTATTTTTTTGTGGTGATTTGGTTTGTATTCGTGCTTTGCCTAAAGAATTTTTTATAATACCAATTCACCCCCCCCCCCCCCCCAATTTTTTAAAATACCCCCCCCCCCCCCTCTTGGTTAGCCTTGGGCCAGTTCTATAGGGCTTAACATTCCTAACAAAGTTTCAAGTGGTACCAGAGTGGGATTAAAAAATTTAAGTTTGAAAACTTTTTGAATTTGATCCATGGCTAACTTTGGGAATAGAAACACTACTGAAGGTTATTCAATTACACGACCTCCATTGTTTGACAACTTAACTTTTGATTTTTAGAAAACCCGCATGTCAATGTTTTTATAATCTACTTATTATCGCATGTGGATGCTTATTAAAGATGGGTATTTTCCACCTTCTCGTGAAATTAACAAAATTAAAATAGAAGTTGCTTTTACTGAATGGACTTTCGATGAAAGAGACTTAGCTCAATTAAATGTAAAATATTTGAACTATTTTTTCTGTGCTTTAAAGTATGAGGATTACATGCGTGTCTCCACTTGCAAAACTGGTAAAGAAATTTGGGATAAATTGTGTATCACTTATAAAGGAACCAATGAAGGAAAACAATCTCGTTTGAATATTCTTTTGCATGACTACAAACTTTTTTGTATGAAATCTTATGAATCTATTTCTTACATGTATACAAGGTTTACTCAAATTGTTACTTCATTGCATGCCTTAGGAAGAGAACTTTTAAATTTTGAAAAAGTAAACAAAATTTTGAGATGCTTGCCTTCATCGTTTGATTCTAAAATCACTACTATAACTGAATCTAAGGATTTGAACACGTATTCGATTGACAACTTACTTGGCTCACTCATTGCTTACGAGCAAGGGGTGAATCAAAGAAATCTTGATGCAGGTGAGAAAAAGAAAGAGAAAATGGTGGCACTAAAGGCACACAAATCTGACTCCGATTCTTCCGGGTCTGAGAGCGATGAAGTTGCCTTCATCTCAAGGCAATTCAAAAACTTTCTAAGGAAGAAGCAAAAGCATCATTGGAGAAAAGGTAAGGATAATAAATATTCTAAAGAATCTTCTGATGTTGTTTGTTATGAATGTAGGAAGCCTGGACATGTGAAAGCCGATTGTCCTACACTTCAAGATCACTCAAGCAAAGAAAAGGAATAGGGTGAGGAGAGATCCAAGTTCAGGAAGGACAAGAAAAAAGTTCAAAAAGCATTCTGGGCAGAATCTGCATCAGATTCTTCTGAGACTGAACCTGAGGAAGAGACAACAAACCTGTGCTTAATGGGGGAATACCATCTTGAGCAAAGCGATAATGAAGAGGTATGTAAACCAACTTATGATCAATTATTTGAAATTTGTGAGAAAATTCATGCATCATACAAAAAACTCAAGAAGACTCATGCTAGTTTAAAGTTAGAGCTTTTGAATTTACAAAAAAATATGAAATTATTCTCAAAGATCATTCTACGATTGATTCAAATCACATGGCTCTACTCAATAGATTTGATGATTTAAACAAAAAGCATTTGGAATTAATTGATGAACATGATGCATTAAAAGTTTCACACACCTCACTTAAATCTGATTTTAAGAAATCTAAAGAGATAAAAAAAGATTTGAGGGTTGATAATGATATTTTAAAAAATAATAACTCGAGGCTTAAAAATGATTTGGACTCACTTAAGAAAAATTGGAAGACTCTCACTTTGAATCCAAAGCCAAAACCTAGGAAGAGGCATTATAACTCATACCATTTAAGAAAACCTTTTCCTGGAGTTAGATGTTTTTCTTGTGGCAAGCTAGGACACATCTCACACACTTGCACCGTTCACCGTAGTACACATTGGGTGTGGAGACCTAAGGTACATAATTCACAGCATACCACACCTGCATTATATTCTACGTTTCCTAAGAAGGGACCCAAACTAGTTTGGGTTCCTAAATCTGACTATTGTTGAGTTTTGCAGGTGTACTATCACCAAAGTCCTCGTGGGAGCATAGGATAATTCGACATTTGGAGGCTCGCAGCTCATAATTGCTTAAACTTGCTGCTTCATAATTTCTTGAAATGTTTTTTAATTAGTTTTGTATTATTTTTTGTTTTGTGCTAGTTTTTGTTGTTCTAGATTGATTTATTTTCTCTTTGATTTTATGATTAGTTTTCTATAGGGTTTAGGATTATTTTTTAAGCTTTTAGATTTTGGAGATTTAAAGCCATTGATTATCATATCTAAATCAGATAAAGGGACAAACACCGTTGATGGTTTCCCTACCTCTTACCTCTTTTAGTGACATAATTTTCTTTTCTAGACAAAAGTCTATCTCATATTGACAACTAGTTTTTGAAACTAAGATTCTTTTTATCTTGCTACAATAATCTATCTTGTGCATAATATCCAAAGTTCTTATATATCTTTCAAGTTAATTGAAATCTTACCATTGCATTTATCACATGATTATGATTTTGTTTTGTGTCTTGTTCTTCCCTATGTTAGAGAGAGAGCTCCTATTCTCTAATATTTGGAGGATATACTCACAATTAAGGTTCTTTTTAGGTGTTTTTGTTAAAGAGATTTTAGCTTGAAAGAATTAAGAGGGAAAGTGGAAAAGATGCAAATTTTAAATGAAAAATATATATACACAAATGTGTATAAAAAATCAAGATGCTCAAAGAGCCAAATCAAAGATACAAGAGGCATAAAATGAGCCTACTAAATACAAGCTATTATCTCTTTTCTGAACTCTTAAAACTTAGAGAACTCATTGGTTATTTGATGCTTTCAAAGGCTTGATTTCAAAATTCCATGATTGAGACAAATTACTTTGTTATATTATTTATAAGATATTTTCTTTGTAACCAAGTTTTGATTGGATCTTATTTTTACCCATTAAAGTTTTTTTGAGTTAGACCTTTTATTAAAAAAAAAATGATTATTGCCCTGAAAGAAGTTCGAGCTAGGGATTAACAAGATCAGATATTCTACCTTTTTCAGATTTTGACTTATTAACTTTTTGATCTTTTGAATCACTAAAATTTAATTGTTTGAGAAATTTGTCATATGGATACTTTGCTAAAACAAAAAAAAAAATTAAACCAAAAAAAAAAAGAAAATTTTTCCTTTCCTTCGTTTTTCTTTTTCTTTCTAGTTTTTTTTAGCCTTTTTATTGTTGTTTCTAGCTTTGCATTGTGAGTCATTTATTTTTAAGGGCTTTGATCATCAACAACTTTTTCTTGGATTCAAATTTCTTGTCACACGTCCTGGCCGATAACTTTATTGTCCTGGATGATTGGATAATTACTCTTCAAATTTCCATCTGCTGAACTTTTCTGTGCTTCCTATAACTCTTCATCCTGGATGCTAATTTATCATCTTAGACGATCTGATTGAACTCTGTTGTAATCATGTTGATAGTCTTGGCCGATAACATATTTCATCTTAGCTGATGCATTTTATGGTCATCATCCTGGTCGATACACTTGATCGTCCTGGATGATCCACGTGTCAGCAAGTTTAAATCTTTAAAATTGGCCCCGGACGATCCATTATTGGACAATCGTCCTGGCCGATCCACTGTTCATCCTGGACGATACACGTGACACAAATTTAAAACATTTTAACTTCAGCCGGTACGATCAATTATTGAGCATCATCCTGGACGATACACCTAATTGGCCCGGATGATATACTTTTTCAATGGTCATCCGGCTTGACTCTTTAGGATGATAGTCTGTGTCTAATCGTCCTGGACGATATCTGATCGGCCCGGCTGATCGGATCGCCTTTATTACCAATTGGCCTGTACGTAATAATTGAACCAAATCGTCCTGGAAGCTTCTGCGATTGTCCTGGACGATATGGCTGTTTCTTTAAATTCAGGCCATTCCAGCCATTGTTTTCACCTCAACCTTCTTCTTCTCTTGTGTTTTCTTAACTGATTTCTTGCTATGGATGGTGGGAAGCGAGTTCGACAAGCTTCTAAAAGTTCCTCGAGGGCCACTCTAGACCCTCGATTAAGAGAAGTGGAGGATCAAGCAGCTTACTATCACTACAAAGAATGTGGCGTCACCCTTTCCAAAACAATCAATCCTGCCCACCTTTCATATCCGGCAATGGATCTCTTTTCTCACACTTCTCTCTATTTCATTCTTACAGTCGCTGTCCCTTTTTCCTCAGAACTTCTGTTAGAATTTTATGCAAACTTTGTATAAATTCTACTTTCACAGCCCTGACCTCCTATGTGAATCGACGCCCAATCGAGATTACATATCAGGACTGTGCTAAACGTTTGCAGCTACCCACCACCGGGGATAAGCTGCATATAATCATTTCAGATCCTGATTTTGACTGGTCCATGGCAAACGATTTTCTTCGCCAAACCAACACACCCTTTCATGTTGGAGAGACTAGCTCTTTAGTCAAAGATGCTAGGATAATTCAGCATGTCCTTCGCACCTCCATCATTCCAAAAGCCAGGGACCGAATCCACATCACTCTGCTTTCTTTGACTACCTTTTTCATCATGGCTCAGAGAGAATTTAATGCTACTGATCTAATCTTTCGATACATTGATCATTTAACAACTATTCGCGATCCAGGCCATAGGAGGAAACCCAGCCTTGCTTTAGGACATCTCATAGCCTACATTCTTGAAACCAAATACAATCTTCAATATCCTGCTCGTCACAACCTTCAGCCTCCTTACTACTCAAACAGCTCTTTCAATATCCTTCGCAGTACTCGTCTCCACCCAGGGGATGGGGAACCTCATGGGGCCTAGGAGGAGGAGGCTCCCGCTCCCGTTCCTGATCCTGCTTCTCTTCGCCAGCACTCACAATTTGACTAGTTAGTGGAGAGATTTAATCATTGGGAGACCCGTTTTGATGCTTACGTTGCTGCATAGGAGAAGCAACATTCTGAGGACATTGCCCGCTACGAGCAGCACCGCATAAAGGACTTAGCTCATTTTGATAGCTATATTACTCACCAGCAGCAGCAGCATGATCAGGACATCGCCTGGTTCAATGCTCAGTTTACTATGCTAGCTGGCTACTTTCAATAGCCACCTCCACCACCTCCATCTGATGATCAGGATCCCTCATTTTTCTAGTTTTTGTTTTCTGTTTTCTATTTTCTGTAGTTTGTCTTAGTTTCTATTATGTTTTTTTTTCTTTTTCTTTATGTGTGTCTAGGACCCTCTTTTTGTGATGACAAAATGGGGAGTAGGATGTGGTAGGAAGAGTTGATGCTTGTAACTTTGAAATTTTTAATGAACTGTTATTTTTACTGAGATTTTCCTACTTCTGTTTGCCATCATCAAAAAGGGGGAGATTGTTGCAAATCTGTTGTTTCATGAATTACAATTTTGATGATTAACAAACACTATGATTTCCTTTCTTATGACTGGCATTTCAGGGCCAAGAAATCAAATGACAAATCAAGCTAGTTCAAGAATGCGTAGGTTAGGGTTGAGTCAGTCTGTATTTTGCTTTTTCTCTTCTTGATTCAATTTGTAATGTTCAAAGAGACTGATGCTAAGTAACCCTACACACACATACTTGAGAGAGTTAGAATTTCTATTTTTAATCAAATAGGCCAGGATGATATTTACATTGGCCTGGACGATCGAGCTCAAAACAGAAGTTCTAATCAGAGGTTCTTAATTAAGGCAGCCGTCATTAGCCAATCATCCTAGACGATATGCTCAAAACAAAAAGATATTACCGCCATAAACAATTAAGGTATTTTGTATTTTTGGAAATCGGCAAGGACGATCTTGGATCAGCTTGGACGATATTCACAATTATGCCTTAATTAATCAGACAAATCAGGAAAGTAATTAAGGATAATTGATACGATTACATCATCCTGGATGGTCGTAAGATAGACCAAGATGATTTATTCAAAAACCTTAGTTTCTTCTAGACGATAAAAATCGGCCAGCACAAATTCAGGGCGATGCTCTGGATGATTTTCCTCTGATATGAACTGATCGGCCTGGATGATCATTAGATCGACCTGGATGATCAAGGTAATTTTCCATCATCCAGTTTGTATTCAGGGCAATGCCCTGGCCGATCTCATGGGATTTGTTCTGATCGGCCAGGAAGATTTCCATATCGTCCTGGACGATATAGTCGGCAACTTGCAATTAATGAGCTCCTTTGAAGATCTTCTATTTAAGAGCTCTTGTTCAACATTTTTTAACATCCTTGGATACTATCTTGACCTGAGAAAACCTAAAGGAGAGAGAGAGAGGATCTTGTGAGGGGGAGCTTATGAGGGGATTCACAAGGGTTGCTCCAAGCATTGATCCACTTCTTCTTCCCTAAGGTCTCTTATCCTTGGAAGGGTTGGGAGAGATAAGTTCCAGCAAGCGATCGAGGTTCTCTACCTTCTTCAGGAGGAAGCAAAAGGAGGAAGGTTCTCTATCTTGCCGGGTTTATAAAGGCTTCTCTGCCTAGCTGTGGGGGCTAAAGGAGAGTCATAATTGTAGTGCAATACTCGGAGGGCGCTTTCGGGGAGTGGACGTAGGTCTAGTTGACCGAACCACTATAAACCCTTATGTTCTTGTTTTTTATTGCTTCCGTATTTATTTTCTTCCGTGCTTATTTTTTTTTGGTGATTTGCTTTGTATTCGTGCTTTGCCTAAAGAATTTTTTAAAATACCAATTCACCCCCCCCCCTCTTGGTTAGCCTTGGGCCAGTTCTATAGGGCTTAACATCCCTAATGAACTTTGAAATCTAATCAAACACTCTTGGACCAAACACATTAATGGAAGACATCAATTCATTAGGGACCATGTTACTAAAGGAGACATAGAGCTACACAATGTAGCCACTCTAAACAAACTTGTTGATATCTTTAAAAACCCACTAGCTCTTAAATCTTTCAGCATCTTAAGAAATAGATTAAGTGTCATAGATATTAGTGCTTGAAATCGATTCATTCTATTTTCTGATATTTTTGTTTTTATTTATTTGAATGTCTATTTCTATTTATGTACTTCTATTTTTTATTTTTCATTTTTCTATTATTTTTCCCTTTTTTTTAAAAAAAAAATCAGTTCAATGGCCACTACTAGTATTGATTTCTTAAATGAGATTTTTTCCTTGCATTTGGTTTTGAAAATTTGTAAGTAGTAATTAAATTCCCTAAATAGGTTAAGAAAAGAAACATCAATGATTGTCTCTCTTCCTCTAACTCCTTTAGTGGTGTATTTTTCTTTTTGAAGAAAAATCTATTTTGAGGTAAAAGTTGGACTTTGAAATTGATATCTTTCTATCTTCTTACGGTAATCAATCTCAAATGAATAATGCTTATGTTCCGGATCTATGGTTTATGATTTTGATGATAGAAAATATTCCTTATTTCTCTATGATTGCCTTATGTGCTAACGTTTTAGGTTCACACGATCGGACTACAACTTAGAACCAGCTCAAGATTGGGTAGACTAGGTCTGAGTCAGTTTGTAATCTTTTTATTTTCTTGAGTCTATTGTATTTGATGTGGGACCTATTAATTTATAACTTGGAATATTTCCTACTATTCTCTAAAAGATTTTTGTTTTTGGTAATATCAGCCGGGACGATATTTATATCATCCAGGACGATATGTCAAAAAATCAAAAACCTTAATTAGGGCATCCTCATTAAGGCAGCCGTCATTATGCAAAATACATCATCATGCACAATTTTGTATTGGCCAGGACGATAGGCTCAATTCAGCAAGAATCTGCCGCCAGATCTATTTAGAAATAATCTATTTTTGGACATCGTCCAGAGAATCATCCAGGACTATAAAATATCATCCAGGATGATGCAGGTCAATTTTTCCAAAATTTCTCTAGAATTTAAGGAAAGCAATTACATGGTCAAATCGTCCTGGACAATCTCCAGATCGTCCGGGCTGATTAGACATCATCGAGCTTCATTTCAGGGTGATATACAAGATGATTTTCCTCCTATTTGAACTAATCGGCCAGGAAGAAATGCCTATCGTCCTAGACGATAATGTCGGCAACTTGCATTAATGAGCACGTTTTGAGAGCTTCTATTTAAGCTATGGTATGGCAACTTTTGTAAGTGTCTTTGGCAGCCATTGGAGCTTCGTTCTTGTGGAGGAGACTTGAAGAGAGAGCTTGAAAGGGAGTGAGGAACGGGTGAAGTCTGGGCGGGAGAAGATCCTGTGAACGGGGACTCAAGGGAGTGTGGAGGGGATTCCACATGGTTGCTCCGTTAGGCTTGCATCTTAATACCGTCGGAATCAAGGCTTGTCTCAAGGGAAGCTCACCAAAGAAGAAGATCTCTTTGGTGTCAAGTGACCCGGCGACTCCGCCGCACCGGGGAAGGTAGAAGTGATTTTGTAAGGGCTTCTCCACCTAGCTGTTGGGGCTAAAGGAGAGACACTTATTTTAGTGCAATACTTGTAGGGTGACTCCAAGGAGTGGACGTAGGTCAAGGTTTAACCGAACCACTATAAATCTGGTCTGATTCTTTTCTTATTATCGCTTCCGCATTTAATTTTTTTCCGCACTTTGTTGGTGGTGATTTTGGTTGGAGTTTTATCTTTGGTTTTAAAGTTTTCCAATTCACCTCTCTCTTGTTTAGCCTTGGGCCAGTTCTATAGGGCTTAACATCCCTAATGAACTTACAAGTGGTATTAGAGCAAGTTTTCATAAAATAAAATTTTAAAAGCTTTTGAATTTTGATGCATGGCTAATCGTACTATTGCGAAAGGTTATTCAATCACCAGACCTCCTTTATTTAAAAATATGTCATTTGATTTTTGGAAAACTCGCATGTCTATTTTCTTGCAATATATTTATTTTCACATGTGGCATATGATTTTAACTGATTATTCATCACCTTCATGAATTGTTAATGGAGTTAAAATTGATATTCCTTTTAGTCAATGGAATAGGGAAGAACAACACAATGCTCAATTGAATGCAAAGTCTTTAAATTGCTTTTTTGTGCCTTAAATTCTGATGATTTCATGTTAGTATCCACGTGCACTACCGGTAAGGAAGTTTGGAAAAAATTGCACACCATATACGAAGGCACTAGTGAAATCAAGCAATCCAAGTTGAATTTGTTAATGCATGATTTTGAACTATTTTCCATGAAACCTTATGAGACGATCCTAGACATGTACACTAGGTTCATTCAAATTGTAACATCATTGCATGCTTTAAAAAAAGAATTTTCAAATTTTGAAAAAGTTAATAAATTCTTCATTGTCTACTAAATAAGTTTGATGCTAAAGTTGTTGCTATTTATGAATCAAAAGATTTGAATGATTATTCTATTGATAATTTGATTGGCTCACTCATTGTCTACGAGCAAGGTTTGGGTCAAAGACTTTTGGATGTTGGTGAAATGATTGTTCTAAAGACTGAAGATACGGAAAATGATTGCTTAGTTGTTGATGAATGCAATGACTTGTCAAGCAAATCACAAAGCTCACCAAAGCATAAGCAAAAGTGGAAAAAAGGTAAAAGTGGTAAGGATGTTCATATTCATTCTGATGTTACTTGCTTTCGATGTAGGAAACCTAGACATATGAAAAATCAGTGCCCTAATTTAAAAATTCTTCCTACGAAAGAAAAGTGCAAGGCGAAACAAACTTTGAACTGAGAAAATAATGAAAGGCAAAAAATCTCATGGGCAGATCTGGTCTCTCAAGCATCGAACCAGGAGAGAGATAATGGTTAAAAGCCTTTCGTGTTTTTGTGTTGTGTTTTTGTTTTTTATGTTTTTCATTTTTATTTTATGTTTTTATTTTGTTTATTCTTTAAAAGTTTTGTTTTCGTGAAAGTTTTTCTCTGATCAACACACACATTCACTTTTCTAAAAATGAAAAATCTACTTTTTGTTTTTTGTAGAAATCTTTGGTAAGTTGTGATTGACTTCTTTAAAATAGTCAGAGGAAGGGAACTCATGATTTTGTTTCTCTTTCTCTCTTCTTAAAAGAGTTTTTTTTACTTTTGATTTAAAATCTTCATAATATTTTAAATTGGATTTTGAAACTATTTTTTTCATCTCCCTACATTTTTTCTATCGCATAGGAATCTTTTGCAAGATAGTTGAATCCACCTTAAGATTTTCTTAATCAAGTTGTTCGTGTTGTCAATAATTTGGGTTTACTTTAGTTTTTAAAATATAAGAAAGAAAATATATTTTTTAAAATAATAAAAAAAATTGGCCAATGATGCCAAAAATAAAAGATGCGCAAAGACGCCAAATTGAAAATATAGAATACACAAAGTGTATCAAAAGATGCGCAGTGTGCCAACCAATTGTCAAGAGGCATAAAATGAGCCCACAAAGTTAATGCTTACCATTCTTGTACTTCTTAAAAAGCTTAAGAAAACCCTTGATACTTTCGATACTTAAGTTTGAAAATCTTGATTCTTGATTCAAAAAATTTGTGCATTGATCTTCTATTAGATATATTTTAATGGAAGGACGTTTTTGAAAACATTATTGTTTCTTGTCTCTAATTTATTCCTTTGATTTAGATCTTGAATTAAAAAGTTTTTTTGCCTTTTTAAAGAACTTTGAGTTTGGATTATCAATTTTTTGAGTTCTAACTTTCTGGCTATGCTGTTGTTCAAATCTGATTCTACTATGATTTTAATTAAAACCAAGAGATAACTTTATATCATTTTTAAATATATTTGTTTTCTCACTAGATCAGGAAATGTTCTTTGTGTTTTGTTTTTTCATACCTTCCTCTCTTTATTATAATGTCAAAGGGGGAGATTGTAACTATTGATATTTGTATCCTTTTTTTTCTTCTTTTTCAAAAATTTTAAAACATCAAAAATATTTTTATCTCCCCTATTTTTTTAAAGTGTTATTTTAGTAAGCGGGGAGATTAGGAGAAAAATTACTTTTTTG
Source organism: Dendrobium catenatum (assembly GCF_001605985.2). NCBI lineage: Eukaryota > Viridiplantae > Streptophyta > Magnoliopsida > Asparagales > Orchidaceae > Dendrobium > Dendrobium catenatum. Next base: position 315,553 of record NW_021319192.1, read on the forward strand.
AAAATTCAAATGAGATTGCTTGTCATATCAAAAAGGGGGAGATTGTTGTGGATCTATGGTTTATGATTTTGATGATAGCAAACATTTCTTATTTCTCTACAATTTCCTTATGTGCTAACGTTTCAGGTTCACACGATCAGACTACAATTTAGAACCAGCTTAAGATTGGGTAGACTAGGTCTGAGTCAGTTTGTAATCTTTTTCTTTTCTTGAGTCTGTTGTATTTGATGTGGGACCTATTGATTTATAACTTGGAAGATTTCCTTCTATTCCCTAAAAGATTTCTATTTTTGGTAATATCAGCCGGGATGATATTTATATCATCCAGGACGATATGTCAAAAAATCAGAAATCTTAATTAAGGCATCCTCATTAAGGCAGCCGTCATATGCAAAAACACACGTCCTGGACGATTTTGTATATGCCAGGACGATAGCTCAATTTCAACAAAGAATCTTGTCGCAAGATCTATTTAGAAATAAACCTATTTTTTGGACATCATCCAGAGGATCATCCAGGACTATAAAATATCGTCCAAGACGATCCAGGTCAATTTTTCCAAAATTTCTCTGGAATTTAAGGAAAGCAATTACATCTGCGTCAAATCGTCCTGCGATGATCTCTAGATCCTGGGCACGATTAGACATCGTCCAGCTTCATTTCAGGGTGATATTCAAGACAATTTTCCTCCTATTTGAACTAATTGGCCAGGACGATATGCCTATCAACCTTGACTGATGTAATGTCGGGCAACTTGCATTAATGAGCTCGTTTTGAGAGCTTCTATTTAAGATATGGCATGGAAACTTTTGTAAGTGTCTTTGACAGCCATTGGAGCTTCGTTCTTGTGGGGGAGACTTGAAGAGAGAGCTTGAAAGGGAGTGAGGAACGGGTGAAGTCTGGGCGGGAGAAGATCCTGTGAGCGGGGGGGGTCAAGGGGAGTGTGGAGGGGATTCTACACTGTTTCTCCGGCAGCCTTGCATCTTAATACGGTCGGATTCAAGGCTCGTCTCTAGGGAAGCTTGCCAAAGAAGAAGATCTCTTTGGGTGTCAAAGGAACTCGGCGACTCCGCTGCACCGGGAAGGTGAAGTGATTTTGTAAGGGCTTCTCCGCCTAGCTGTGGGGGCTAAAGGAGAGACACTTATTTTTAGTGCAATACATGGAGGGTGCCTCCAAGGAGTGGACGTAGGTCAAGGTTTGACCGAACCACTATAAATCAGGTGTGATTCTTTTCTTATTATCGCTTCCGCATTTATTTTTCTTCTGCACTTTATTTGTGGTGATTTTGGTTGGAGTTTTATCTTTGGTTTTAAAGTTTTCCAATTCACCTCTCTCTTGTTTAGCCTTGGGCCAGTTCTATGGGGCTTAACATCCCTAACGAACTTTCAGCTCAAAGTCATTAAATCACTTTGAAGGTTTCTCGATCAGGTTATTATATTTATCATATAGATATGATTCTGATTTATTGTTTATACTTCCTTATATTAGAGAGATAGTTTTCTTCTCATATATCTAAAAGATTATCTCTCAACTGAGAGTCTTTAAAGGTGTTAAAGAGAAGCCAACTTATAAAAATAGACAAGAGGTACAAAATGAGCTCAAAAGAAAAATGAAAATATGTGCAATGACCACCAAATAATTTCAAGATACATTAAAATGTATCACAAATCAAAATATGCGCAATTTACACCAGATAATTGTTTTTTTTTTTTGAAATTTGCAAATTTGAATTGAAAGGATCGAAGAAAACTACTTACAATTGATAAAAGGGTTGCCATTGTTCTTGATCAAATTCATCAAGGTGGACGGTATACTACCAAAATAAGAACTATCAAACAAAAAATTGCCATTTAATGCTAAAGTAGCACAAAAATCAGCTACTTTGTTACAATTCCTAATAACATGATGAAAATAACTTTATTAAAATCATTGAGAAAGTAAAGCTTGTTACCCAAGCTCTCCTCCAAATGCCAATTGGTCTTCTTCATAGATTGTTGAATGTAATTAATCACATTGAAGTTTTCACTTTCAATGATGACACCAACACTTTCAAGCATCCGTCCTTGAATGAAATTCCGAAGAACAAAAATAGATTCCAATTCCAATTGAGTAATGTCCCAATGCAAAGAATTCCTTCCAAAAGCAAGGAGCACTCTACCTTTACAATCTTTGAAGATGCCACCAATACCAGCCCAGTAATTAGAGAGCAATGAAGAGTCAACATTAACCTAGATCCAGTCTAGCGGTGGAGGGTGCCAAGAATTCAAATACTCCCAAGAGAGGTTAGCACCCCAGCTATCTAGAAAAGGATGAAGATTAGAGGAAGCTAAAGAGATAACATTTGCAGCAGCCATAGAAGCAGACATTGCAGGTTTCCCATGGTTGACCAGGTTTCAGTTTTTCCAATTCCAAAAATTTGTGGTGCAATACAATCTAACCAGTCCTGGATTGCTGCTGATTGCCGTCTAAGTTCCGCCAAACATTCTTCAAGAGAATGAAAAATGCTTATAGCAAATCCCCACTCTCTGATTTTTGAAATAATTTCAGTAAAAAACTTGCATCGAACCACAATATGTTCATAATTCTCAGCCTCATAGCAGCCTCTAACACAAGAATCATTAGTAGCCAATCTTCTGAATTTAAGGAAAGAGTTAGTTGGAATAGCAAACTTACTTAGCCTCCACCAAAACAATTCTACCTTAAAATTGAGTTTAATCTTCTTAAGCCAATCATAAAAACCATCATCAACAACATTGTATCTCTTGTTCATTACATCTTCAAAAGCTAAAGCTAAAATAGAATATCGCGTCACCTTCTTAACCTGTTCCAGCATATCCCTTCCACCGTCTCTGTCCACTTTTACTTGCTTGATTAGCCAAGCCAAATCCTCATGAAAAAACAATCTAAATTTCATCTCATCCCATCTTCCATCATTAGTTAATCGTTGCTGCACTTTCAAACCTTCTAAATCAACACAATTGATAAAAGTAGGCCAAGAGTTAAAGCTTCTGTCAAGAACCCAGATGTCACCGAGAACATCAATTTCCTTGCCATTGCACACTCTCCATTTAACAACATCCTTAAGATACCTCCCTCTACCATAATCTTCCAACCATTTGAAGAATTATGTTTATAGATTCCATCTAGAATGTTATAAGAATATTTGACATTAAGAGAACGGTGTAACAAAGAATTGGGATTTTGAATGTAATTCAAAGCAAGTCTAGCTTTCAATGTACCACTCTTAATGATACACGATTGTAAACAAAGACCACCAGCACTTCTAGGCTTACATAATTCATCCCAAGCAAAATAGTGTAATCCTCTCTCCCCATTTGATTTGTGCCAAACAAAATTCCTGCACAGCTTCTCAATCTCCTGCAGCACTTTTTTAGGAAACACCGAATGCATAATGACAAAATTTGGCAATGTTAATAATGTTGATTTTTAAAGCACAATTCTTCCTCCCAAAGATAAATTTTTCTTTCCCCAAACATTTAATTTCTCCATAACCTGAGCCAAAAGGTCTTGAAAATCAGCCACCTTTAATCTTTTAAGAGAAATTTTTATACCCAAATATTTCAAGTCATTGACAGATTTAAAACCGAGAATTCTGGTAAGTTTCTTTTTTGCTGGCTCTATTAACAGCTTTACCAAATAGGATTTGAGACTTATTAGAATTCACCTTCAAACCCGTCCACTTACAAAAGTCCTTAATGATTTTCATCATTTGCCTAGCCAGCCCACATGTTGCTTGAGAGAAGATAAGAACGTCATCAGTATAAAGTAAATGAGTTATTCTAGGTCCCTTAGAAGCCACCTAAATACCCAAACTATGACCCCTTTGTACTATAGCATTAGAAAGGAGTTGAGCACACATAATAAACAAATAAGGTGACAATGGACAACCTTGACGAAATCCACTGCAGGCTTCAATCCATCTGAACTTCTTCCCATTCAGGATAATAACAAACCTCACATTCAACACACACTCCATAACAAAACCAGAAAAAACCCAAAGGAAATCCATACCATACAAGAATTTGCTGCATAGTACTCCACCCCATGCTGTCATAAGCCTTTTCCATATCAAGCTTAACTGCCATTAAACCCTTCTTATTTCTTGAGGTTTTAAACTTATGGAAAATCTCTTGAGCAAGAATGCAATGCTCGGACATCGATCTCCCTAGAGTGAAAGCAAGCTGCTCCTCAGAAATCATCTTATACATGAGAGTCTTGAGTCTATTCACAAGCATAGAGGCAACAATCTTGTATGTAGTTTGACAAAGGCTAATGGGTCAGAAATTTGAAGGGACAACCGGATTATTAACCTTGGGGATTAACACAATCAATGTGTCTTTCCAATTTTTATGCATAATACCAGTGCTAAAAAACTTCTTGATTGCTAACCAAGTTGTTTCTACAACAATGTTCCAGTAGCTCTTAAAGAAAGAAGAAGTGATACCGTCAGCCCCTATAGATTTGTTGTTACCCTATAGGAAAACAGCCACCCTGCACACTTCCATAACAAATTCCGTGTTCAACATCTTCCTATCCAGTTCACTGAGTCTCTGTGATGCTTCAATCTCCGGCCAATCCTTTAGAATACAACTCCTGTGTTTCTATTTCTCTTCAAAGAAATGCCAAAAAATCTGCTCAATCTACTCTTCCTCATCCACAATCCGATTGTCCCAATTATTAATATGCTTAATCAGGTTTGTACTCCTTTTAGCAGAAGCAAAACTATGAAAGAAAGCAGAATTCATATCTCCTTCCTCAATCCACCTAGTCTTGGCTCTTTGGTTCCACCAAGTTGCATGTCTCTTCAAAGTAACATTTAATTCATGTAACTTGTGCCTAAGAAGACACATGTCATCAACCGAGAAATCAACATCAGACACCTCTTTGGTTTGTAAGTCAAGAATATCCTTCTTTAACTCATATCTAAGCTTGCACAGATCAATGCATTTATTCCTATTCTAAAAGAATAGGGCCTTCAAAGTCCTTCTAATCTTTCTATGAAGAATCTCCACCTCATCTCCAAAGTCCTTTTAAACCAAGATTTGTGAACAATACCTCTTGCAGCTGGATAGGATCTCCAAGTGTCCTCAAATCTAAAATGTTTCTCCTTCGTAGAATGCCAAGCTTCCATCCTATATACAATCGGGCAATGATCCGACGCCATGCGAGCTAGATGTCTAGCTCTCCTAGAAGGAACCAATTGTAAAGAGGCTGAATTTACCAAACATCTATCAAGCCTCTCCAAAATCCTTGAGGAACCATCTTTATTATAACACCAAGTATAACTTGGTCCAATAAAAATTGCATAAAAAAAATCAGAATTAGTCATAAAACTCTTCATCTCTCTAGGCCCCCTAGAGAAGATGAATCTCTTCCCACCCTTCTTCTCTTCCTTCTTAAGAATACAATTAAAGTCTACCCCCACTAAAGAAGGACCCGGGCCTATCATGTTCTTCTCAAGTATACTCCAAAGATCCCTTCTCTCCACATAACATCTACTCCCATAAACTGTTGCCACTTTCCAATCTCCCATTAAATGACTAGAAAGAACTCCAATAACAGCTTGAGATGAACTTTCTTGAACAACAAAAGAAACTTTGTTTATGTTACAAATATTCATAATACCTCCAGACAATCCCACTACAGGGTGATGAAAAAAGTCCCAATCTCTCCCAATAAGGCAATCCACATCACTTCTATCAATGTCACAGAGCTTAGTTTCCATAATCCCAATAAAAACCACCTCATGATCCCTAACAACTTCCTTCAAGTACAGCGAAGCCTCTCTCTTTCTGGCTCCCATGCAGTTCCAAAAAAACAAAGTCAATATTAATGAGCAAGAGGGGAACCATCCCCGCCAATAAAATTGTCGTTCCCATCCCTTCTCTTCTTCCTATGCTCAGGCTCACCGAACCCAAAGACCTTAATTCCTTAGCCAACTTAACCTTAACCGAATTACTGTTGAGTACCCCAGCATACATCTAATCACTCACATTACCTTCTAGCAATCTTGAATCCTCATATTTTCCTCCAAAGTGTTGATTCGTCACTTCTCCCTCTTCAACCTCATCAACCTCATTCATAAGAATCTGGAACTTATTTTCTACTGCAACATTAACCTCTTTATCTTTTTTATTATTAGCCATAACAGAGCCCTCTACCTCTTGATAATCTTCCTGAACTTTAACAAAAATTGCTTCCAATTTCTCCTGATGATCTGCCATCACTACCTTGCTGTTTACTATCTTATCCATTCTTGTAGATCTACCTTCTCTACTAGCTCTGTTAATTCTATACATTCTATTCTTGAAACGAACATGGATCCATGGACCATACTCTGGTTCTGAAAGTTTCTCAACTGCGGGAATACTAACCACAGTTTCCTGCTTGTTGTTCATCTTCGCAGTCGCTTCAACCTTTTTAATCTTAGGACATAAAACCTTTTCATGTCCCACCTTCCCACAATGAAAACAGAGCATATCAATCTTCTCATATTCAACTTGCTGAAATAATCTTCCAGCAATGCCATCAATCCATACACCCTTAGGAAGGCTGTTTTCAAGATTCAATCTTATACAAACCCGATCAAACTCACGTTTTCCCCATCTAAAAGAGTTTCCGTCCATGTACATAGGTACTCTTATCCTAGAAGCAATACGGGCAATATTCTCTTCGTCCCAACAGTAGAGAGGCAAATAGGGGAGACGAATCCAGACAGGAGCAGTGATCCCCTTGAAGGAATTGGGATTGAAAGTTGTAGTCCATTTGTCCATTCCCACAATGTACCCGCCAACATACCATGGACCACCATTGAGAACTTCATCCATAGCCTCCTCGCTTTTGAAAGAGCAATGAATCCAGTTCATACCCAGTGACGTCATATGGAAATTACCAAATTTGTTCCACTGTCTTCTCAATTCAACACTATACATGGGAAATGAAATCTTATTTCCCTGGACTTTAACAACCAGTGAGAACTTTAAAACATTGGAATTCATAATCTCCTTTTTTGCATTTAACTTGACTACAACTCCATCATCCGACATTTCAACTAAGTCATTGTTGAAAGAAAGCCTGATATGCTGCGGTTTCTTCCACGCTTCCACAAATTCATCCTTCGAATTTCCATTTTCACCATTTCCATCCTTATTAACACATCCCTATACATAATCAACATCAATAGGTACTTTTTGATCCAGAGTTTCAATATCGGTCGTTAAATTCTGACCCGTAACAATCTCCTTGTTATAAAGAGACTTGTTAACTCTCAAGACTAATCCCGCCGATGAAGATGTCTCCAGATTCAAATTCTCAGATGCCAACAATGGTCTAGAATTGACAACGATTCCATCATTAGCACGCTCAAGTAAAGGTTTCTTACCTTTACCTTTAGGATTCAAATCTTAACGAGGTAGAGGCCGAAAACCCTCTTTAATCACAACACCCTTATTCACCACACGATCAGATCCAGTTGATCATCCAGAAGCCATAACAATACCGGAAGAAGGCTGGAAAATCTTCCTTCGATCAATGATCTTCAAACCCACTACCAGAAATTGCCCGCCAAAACTCGAAACAGGTGAACTTTCTCTCTCTATAAAATCGCTGGAGCTTCTCTCTCTAGAAATCTGATAAATGAAAAAGAGGCTTAGAAAAGCCCATAAAAAAAGTTTCCTTCTCTTTCAAACCTTTAAATCTTAGAAGAATTCATGTGCCACTTGATATCTTTAAACACTTATTTTTTGAAACTCATGATTTTGATTGATTGCTTGCTATATTATTCTATCAAATATTTTTCTAAAATGAAGTTTTAAACATAACACTTTTCTTATCTTTTTTTTTTAATTAGATTTCTTTTCTAAAAAGATTTTTAACCTGTAAGGAGTCAAACCTAGGGTTAACAATATAGATTTTCTACTCTTTCCCGATTTCAACATTATTTATTCATTTCTTACTGATTTTTAATCCACTCACAAGGGAAATATCTCATTTACTAGAGTTGATTGATTAAAAAAAAGCTTTTATTTTTTACTTATGGTTGATTTTTATTTATTTTTATGTTTTTTTATGTATTTTTATTTGTGTCTTGAAAAACTCTTGATCATCACTTTCCATATTATGAATTTTTTTCTATTTTATTCACATCATCCAGGATGATCCACATTGTCCTATATGATCTAAAAAAATACACCTCTCTAATCACAGCACATCCAATAGTTGATCTACGTATATTATTAGTGATCGTATCATATGATTTGTACATCATACTTGATGATCCAGGTGGCAAAAAATGGTTGGACAATTTGAATATTGTTAGGCCAATCTATTATTGCACATCATCCTGGATGATACATGTGTTTGTCCTATATGATTCCTTTATTCAATGGTAGCACATGATGACTCCTCAGTACGATCTTCCTGTGTCTAATCGTCAAGTACAATATAATATCATCCCGAATGATATGATCAACTTTTTTGACCAATGGTCTGGACAAAATTATTAAGCATGATTATCTTGGATGATCTCACAATCATCTTGGAAAATATTTCTGACCTATATAAATAACCCAAATTTAAGGTTTTCTTTACACCAAGCTTTTCAATTCCCTTCTCCCTTATTCGAGCTTTCAATTTCTAACTATGGTGGGCGATAAATAATCTTGTACCGTCATCGGCATCTCTTCCTAGAGTGTTGTCTATCCTCACTTTATTGAAGGAGCTGATGAAGCTACTTACACTCACTACATATCTGTAGGGATCAATCCCTCAAAGGCTATCTATTATGAGGTATTAAATTCAGGTACGAGACCTCTTTTCTTGCACCACTCATGGCTTCATTCTCATACTTGCTTTCCCCTTCCATTCTAAAATGCTTTTTGAAGTTTTCTCTAGTATTCATCTAAACTCTAATTTTACTACACTTCAATTGTATATTAATTGATGCCCTATCAAAATAACATATCAAGATTTTTATAAATTTCTCCACATTTCCACCAATAGTGACAAACTTCATATTCTGGCTTCAGAACTTGACTTTAACTGGGGCCCTATAAATACTCTTCTTTATGATAACAATGCCCGCCCTTCATGACTCTACAACTAATTCTTTACTAAAAATTTTCCCAAACCATTCAGCACATCCTTCGCACCTCCATTATTCTTAAGGCTAGGGATCAAATCCATATTACCCCCATTTTTTCACTCACCAGCTACTGTATAATGGCTCATTGTAATTTTAATGCTGCTGATCATCTAACTTGATATATTGAACATCTAACAAGCATTAGGGACCCCGATCACAAAAGAAAGCTAAATCTAGCCATAGGACATATCATTTTTTATGTACCTGAATTCAAATACAACCTTCAGTATCCAAACCCACCTTATCACCGCCATGTTTTCTACTTGAGTAGCTACTTTCATGTACTTCACAGTACTTATTGTCACCCTGTGTACAATGAGGCTGCAAAAAGAAAGGAAGGACATATTCTTACTCCTGACCCTATCCACCAGTACTCCCAGATCAATCAGTTTGTTCAGAGGTTTTACATCACTGAGCAGCAAAAACAACATGATCAGGATATAGCTTGGTTGTAGGCATACACATCCCAACAGAAGAAGCATCATGATTAGGATATAGCATGGTTTGGCAAGTAGATTACTTCATTTCATTAATATTTTTAGTAGCCACCACCTCCACCTGGTGAGGGCACCTCTTTCTACTAGTTTGTTAGTGTTTGGTTCTATGTTTGTACAGTTTTTTTTTTTGTGTATTTTGTTTCATGTAGTGTTTATTTTTGTTTCCTCCTTTTTAGTGGAATTTAATTTGTTTTACTGCTGTTGTTTTTATGTCTCAAATTTTTTCTTTCTTTATTAAAAAAAAAATATTTGTTGTTTGATCTGAAATTTTAAACAATAATATTTGCCAACATAAAAAGGTGGAGATTATTATAAATTTGGATCTAAATATTGTGATTTTGATGATAATAAATATTACTAATTCTTTATCACCACTATTATTACATTTCTATTTTATTTTCCCTACTTACTAACCTTTTAGGTACACCAAAATCACTTGTAATACAAATCGGCTCAAGATCTGACAGATTAGGGTTCAGTCTACTTGTAATTTTATTCTAATGTATTTTTTACCTTCCTTGAGTCAAATCTTGAATATGGTGGACCCAAGCTAAGTAAATTTCACACACACATTCAGGGGAAGAAATTTGGTGAGTTAGAGTATTTTTTTATTTTTGACCAAATCGTCTAGGATGATATGAAATTGTACTGGATGATCAGCTATAAATAGAAACCTTGATAAGGGAAACCATGTTAATTTCAAGTAATTAAACAAATCATTCTAGATGATCCATATCATCTTGGATGATTAGTTTAGATGATGAAAAATAGCTACCAATCATAATTTAGGTAATATTTTATTTTCGATTTTTATTCTAATCATACAGGATGATGAATATTGTACTGGACAATTTATGACAATGATGCCTAAATTGATCTGGTGATTAGGGAAACAATTATGGTTAAATTGTTCAATCATATCATACAGGACAATCCATTTAGATTATATTGGATGATCTAATATATTTTGTAGGATGATTCCCTTTTGTTCAAGAAGAAAAATCATAACTTTCTTCCAATCATCTAAAGGAATTATCTTGGATGTCCTGAGATGTTTACGGGATGACATGAAGATTGCCACCCATCATCCCATGTTATACTCGACGATTAATATAATATCTTAAACTAATCATCTTGGATGATCGCAGGATCATACTAGATGATTGCAATATGATCATACAAAGCAAAGGTGATTATCCTGTATAAAAGGGCTATTTTGTAGTAATCGTATAGGATGATATGTCTATTATCTTGGATGATCAGTTAAACATAATTGAAAATTAAGGTTTCTTTTGGAGACTCTCTATTTAATGAATTATATTAACCCTTGAGTTAATCTTTTGTTGTGGAGTTGATCCAAGAGTGAACTTAGAGAAGGAAGAGGGAGGCTTGAGAGAAAGAGATCCTTATAAGGGGGAGTTTGTGATGAATCACAAAGGTTGAACCAAGTAATGTGTTTGTCAACTTCTTTGAGTTACTTCATTGGTTCCTTGGTGGCTCCTGGAGATTATCTTCAACATTAGATCCAGGTTCTCTGCTTACTTTAAGAGGGAGTAAAATGATTCTTGGGTTCTCTACCTTCACCAAATGGGTGAAAAAGATTTTTCAAGTTCTATGCCTACTCCAAGAAGAAGTAAAAAAATTTAAGGTTCTCTATCTCACTGTTTTGATAGAAAGATTTAGTAATGGCTTCTCTATCTTTCCGTGGGAGCAAAAGAAGAGTCGCTTAATTTTAATATAATACTTGAAGAGGGAGTCTCCAAGGAGTGGATGTTGGTTAGATTTGACTGAACCACAATAAAATTTGGTGTGTTCTTTCTTATTACTTTTATCACATTTTTATTTTTACAATTTTCTTTAATTTATTCTGTGATTTAAACTAATTGTATTGTTATCGTAAAAATTATATTTCTTCTGCATTAAGGGTTATTGTTTATTTTAAAATATTTATAAAGATCATAAAGATTATCTTTATATTTAAGATTTTTTAAAACTACCAACCCATCCCCCTCTTAGTTAGTCTCATACTAGTTCTGTAGCATTTTACATCCTTCATGAACTTTCATTATTGATATATCATCAAAATTTTATGTTGATCAGGCGTAAATCATGAAGCAAAATCAAGTTGAAAACTTCAAAAATTAAATTGGAGACCATCTAAACTTTCATTTTAGCAAACTTATATTCAAATTGAATGCCTAAAAAATATGAACCCAATGACACCAAATTTGACTAAATCCGAGCCCAAATGTGTCCAAATCAAAGACACGAAGCATTTTTGGAAGGGTCAAACCATAAATTGGATTACCAAATAGCTTCTAATGTGATATACTTATTGTCAAATAGAGAGGCTTAACGAGATGAATCCAATGATCTCAAGATTGTCAAATTCTGATATCATTTAAGCATTTAAATGCCCAATAAATAGTCCATGATTAGGGGATTCAACATTAGCCATGAAATCAAATAACTCAAAATTTACCCTTGATCTTCCTTCTATTTACTGGCTATACCACCCTTAAAAAACTATAAATAGACCACTCATTTCCCATAAAAAATAAAAATGGACCACCAAGGGGGGGGGGGGGGGGGGGGGTAGGGGGGGGGGGAGTTAAGGAGTTCCAAGCAAGGAAGATAAGGAAGAGACTCCTCGACCACCGCCAGACTTCCACCCCGCAGCCTATCAATGCTAGAGTTCTACCCAAATGACATATGACATCGGAGTTCTTCCCGGTCATCGACTAGAGTCAATTTTCTACCTAACGTCTAACCTTCACTCATCATTAGATTTCTACTGATGCTAGACTTCTACTCGATGCCAGACTTCTGCCCTTTGCTAGACTTTCACCAAACTTTTATCTTACATTGAACTTTTATCCATCGATGATCTTCTACCCAACATCAAACGTTAAATAGTTACTAGATTCCTACACAACACCTGACTTTTTCTCGTCACCATATTCCTACCCAACGTTGAACTTCAGCCCGTCGCTAGATTCCTACCTAACTTTGGACTTCCACCCATCACCAAACTTTTGTCAGACTTCTACCTGACGTCAACTTCTACCTGACACCAGACTATTGCTCATCGTCAGACATTCATCGGACTTCTATCTAATGTTGGACTTCTATCCATTACTGGACTTCTTCCTAAAATTGTCCTTCTAACCTTCATCGCCAGACAATAGTCTTTATAACCTCCTTCACCAACCAACTACGGTCCCTCTAACCTACATTGTCCATCGACTATAGTTCTTCTGAACTCCATCACCCACCGACTATGGCCCTTCTGACCAAGCGAAAATGTCAATAGTGATTCTTTCTATTTCCACCATGCAACACACTCTATATAATGTATATTTGTTACATAAAGTCATGGCTTTCCTTTAAATAAAGGGTATAATTTGTAATCAACTGCAAATACTAGAGGATTCATTCAAATTGGACTAGGCCCCATGATTTTTCCCCTTTTTAGAGATTTCCACGTAAAAATGTTGGTATCTCCTACAAATTCTCCACCCTCTCTTTATTTGTATGCATGTTGGATTATCGTACAAAGCTAAGATGTTAAACTTTATATTTCTCTACCGCTGTAACTATTCTAGGACGCAACAATTATTATTATTATTATTATTATTATTATTATTATTATTATTATTATTATTATTATTATTTATGTCCATCATAATAAATATTGAAAGAATTTTTGATGATCTAACTTTCGATGGTGACTAGAGATACGCGAATAAGAAAACTAGTTTATTTTGTGTGAGCTATGCCTTAATGGTAGTTTCTTTTGGGACTTTTTTTTATAAAAATCTTCTTATTTTTTTTATTTCCTTAGTGAAGGAAGAATATGATAGATTAGCTATCATATAGTTGTATTTTATTTTCTTTTAATATTAATATTGCTATTTGCATTTGCCTCAAAAAAAGAATAAGAAAACTAGTTTAGAAGAGATTTAGGACTTTTAAGCTAATGAGGTATACTAAAAAGGACCAAGGTGAAATGGCTTAAGGAGGGAGACATAAACTCAAATTTCTTTCATGCATTTTCTAATGGGAGAAGAAATGGGAATGTCATCAATGAAATTAAAAATGAGGAAGAACATCTAATGGAGGATCTATCAACCATTAGAGAGGTTTTCTTCAAATATTGTGGGAACAAATGGAGACAAAGGGAGTGTTGTTTGGATGGCTGGCCGAATCCATCTAAAGTTTTAAATAGTGAAGAATGTATGCTTCTTGATCAGGAATTCACTTATGAGTAGGTGGAAGTTATTATTACAAGTCTTTGAAATAATATCTCTCCCGAGTGGGATGGGATTTTTTTCTCTTTTATTAAAGCCTATTGGAAAGTGATAGGTGAAGATATTTGTCAAGCTATTTATCTCTTCTTAACATCGGGTAGGATGTACTCTAAGTGGAAAGAAACTTTGGTGGTGCTCATTCCTAAAGTAGGCAACCCTCTTCTTCCTTCCAACTTTAGGCCAATAAGCCTTTGTATGTCAAATTATAAGATTGTTGTAAAAATCTTGTTGAATAGATTGATGAAAGTTATTAATTCATTAGTGATAGAAGTTCAATCGGCTTTCATCAAAGGTAGATCTTTATAATATCACATCATCCTTGCATAAGAAATCTTCTACAAGTTTAGATTTTCTAAATCTAAAAAAAGGTTTGGTTGCTATCAAAGTAGATATGGAGCAAGCATACGATAGTATGGCTTGGGATACACTTAAACAAATTCTTCACTGTTTTAGCTTTCTTATGAAGTTTTCTAAATTTTTGATGCAATGTGTGAAAGATCCCTATTTTTCTATTATGATTACTGGAACTGGTTCTGAGTGGATTAAAGGGAAGAGTGTCTTTAGGCAAGGCTGTCCACTTTCTCCTTACCTTTTCATCTTATGCTCTCAAATACTAACTAATGCCTTTGAATTGAAAGGAAGAAAGCTAGGAATTAGAGTGGCTCCTTTGGCTCTAAAAGTTAGCCATCTTATGTATGCCGACGATGCCCTAATTCTCTCTGAAGCAAATGATGGGAAAGTGAAGTTGATTCAGGAAATTTTGAAAGTCTATTGCTGCTGGACGAGACAGCAAGTGAACAGAAAGAAATATGTAGTAATATTTGGGAAATCAGTGAGTAGAAAATGAAAAAGATATATCAGGAATATATTGGAGATCAAGGAGGTGAAGGAGCTACAATATCTGGGTGTGAAAATGACATTGAGGAGATTGAAAAATTATGATTTCCTATGTATACTGGACAAGGTATTATCTAAATTGGATGTTGGGAGAAAGTATATTCCTCTCCAGGCAAATTAGCTCTTATCAAGTCTGCGGTTATTTTAGTACCAGGCTTCTTCTCTATACATACTTTATTTCCCTTAAGTATTTTGAAGGAATTAGATAGATTGTGTAGAGATTTTATATAGAGGATGGATGATGGTAATCCGAGCTTGCATTATGTGGCCTGGGAAGATCTTTGTAAACTGATTTGTGATGGAGGCCTAGGGGTCCATTCAGCAGTTCAATCTGTAGGACCATTAAGAGCTAAGTTCACTTGGAATTTCTTCAAGAAACCAGATTCCTTACTTAATAAATCTTTAATTCCTTACTTAACAGTTGAAGGTGAGTTTCCAAACCTTGAGAATTTTATCCTGAATGGTAGTTGGAATAGAGTTGAATTGCTGAAATTCTTTGGGAAAAAGTTGGTTGATATAATTTTACAAATTAAATTGTATCCAAAACAGCTTATGATGAAATGAAACTTGTTAAATCTTTTTCTGGTAAGACTATGGCTGCATTAGCCAGTTCTTATGCAGATGATAATTCAAATTCCTGGAGCTGGTTTAAGAAAATGAAATTGATTCCACGGGTAGAATGGTTCTAGTGGCACTCGTGGAGGAATGCAATTCCATCTAAAGACTTCCTTATCTACAAAAGATTAGGAAATGATAATCTTTATCCTGGAGGATGTGATTTGGTGGAGAATTCAGAGCATTTAGCAGTTAAATGTGGAAAGCTGAAAGAAGCTATCGGTTTGGCAAATAGATGGGGTTTCTCAATTCCTACATTTAGTTCTTGGATAGATTTATAATGCACGTTATCTACATTGTATGCTGAAGTTGAAACACATGTTGAAGGTAAACATGTTTGCTTCAAATTTATAATGCACGTTATCTTTCTTCTCTTGGAAGAATAGAAATAAGGTGATTCATGAGGGGAAAGAGATTAGGCTATCATCTGTAGTATCAAATGCTATCAGTACTACTTCTAATGATCTGAATTTTAGTTCAATTCGGGATCACTGGGGGATAATTGGTTGTTAAGACCGTTGTCAAATTCCCCCACCCCCCGAGTGGATTAATGTCAACATAGATGCAACGTTGTTGAGATCTAATGAAGCCAAAATTGGTGGTGTTTTTAGAGATCATAAAGGTAGATTTTGCCTAGCTTTTGGAATCAAATGTACACATGGGGATAATGGAGGTCTGGAGCTTTTGGCATTCCAAACTGTAAATAAAGTTATCAAGGATTGGATGATGGAATTAAAAGGTATTATACTTGAGAGTTATAGTTGTAATGTTGTGAACTATCTGAAGGTTGCTATTAAGAAACCTTTTCCGATCCATGATGCTAGGTATGAAGATTTCTCTTTCCTCAAAAAGTTTGATTAGTTCTTATTTAATTGTGTAGATATAGAATGTTATAAGTTAGCTGATTATTGTGCTAACTTCGTGTTGTTGGTTTATTTTATTTGGGAAGATATTTGTTAAAATAAAGTTCCTCCTAATTTCTTGTTATTATTAAAGGAGGATTGTGATAGAATTCCTATCACTTAGTAGATTGTAGTAGGGGTTTTCTTTACTTTGTTTACTGCAATTTGCAATTTTAAAAAAAATAAGTTGCAGTTGTATCTCAAGAGATGCCTATTATGTAATATAAAATTTATTTTAAAATACTTTTAAAAATTTCAATCTTACAATTTTTTGCATATAATTAAAATGCATTACATTAATAACCTACCAAAACAAAAATGATAGTTAAATCTAGTTTTAAAAGAATGATATATAATTCATAGTCTGAGTCCATTTAGGTCTTCTTAGATGTTGGCTTAAAATTTATAACTAAATAATAATCTACCTTATCTTACATTTTGTGAGACCATGCATCAAAATTTTAAAAGACAAGGTGCAATTTAGTTAGATATCCTATCTAGGCAAGATTATAAATCCATAAGAGTCAAACTTTCTTAAATCCTTGGTAGGGTAAGTGATATAAGTCCCATTGCATTTTGTTAGATCAAAAGCTGCACTTTCATGGTGGAAGGTTCGCTAGAGATCACTCGAAGTTACCAAAAATCACCACATAGAATGCTAATAGCTGGCAAAGGAAACTCTTTCAAAAAGAAATAACCATCTCTTGTTTAGTCAAAATGGAGGCTATTCATAAGTGTTAGGTAGTACATTTGGATGGGATTTATGCTAAATTCAAACCACCTATGGCCATCGAGTTGGGTCAAGACAGTCACATGAAGCTCAGGGAAGGGTTCTTGAAAGTTTGTGGGATTAGGTTCGCTTTGAAAGAAAATTCAAACTGAACCTATGGGTCCGCTCCTTGAATTATGGCTAAAGTTGAGTACTACATCAGGGGAGCTAAGGTGTTAGAGTGTTTGTAGAGTTCCCAAACTCATTGAAAGTTTTAATTAGGATTAGGCAGGATAGGCATGTAATGTATCTTGATTTAGACATTTTGGATGACATTGGGCTAACTCGATGAGTTAACTCAAGTCAGCCCAAGGTATGAGATGAGCAAGACATATGTAATAGACTAAATGGAATGCAATGGCAGTGCTTTCTTGGGTTGGTATGGTCTATAGTTGGATTTGGCTCAATGAAAGGTCATTTTGACCGCTTATGTCAATCCATATGGCTAACCTAAGTGGGCTCAATCTAGTTTCCTCCTTGATTAGGTTATCCTGAATTTCTCTAATTACTTCCATGAATATTATTTTAAAAACTAAAGTTGTGGTCTTTCCTCCAACCTAGATTATAAGTTTTAGAATAAGGATTAGTTTGTCTTCCAATAAAATTCACTTTTTTAGTCCATAAAGCATTAGTATCCTAAACAAAATTCAAATGAGTCTCTTCTAATTATATAGATGATCTTGATCCTGAGTTAACTAAAACACTATAAAACTTCTTCAAAATAATAGCTAGCAGAGTAGTAAAAATGTATAAAGCATTTGATTCATAAGATCCAACTACAATCTTATGATTTACCCTATCAGCATGCCACTAAAAGTTAATAGTATCAATTTCCTCTATCAATTCATAAGCATTATCAAATGGTATAAACATTAATAAACCTCCAGTCATAGCATCTATGATTTACGTAAGATATCCTACTAATCCATTATATAAGGTTTGAATAACCAACTATTTGGGTAAAGCATGGTGATGGCATTTTATAAGTATTTCCCTAAATCTCTCCCGAGTTTTTTTAACAATTTTAATAATGACCAATTTTAATCCAAAATTATTAGCCTGGATAAAAGGTCTATTAATACTCTAATGGATTCCTTCCACTACAGGATTATCATACACCTTAAATGTTCTAGCATGGTCTTTAAGTTGTACTAGGTCAAGCATTGTTAATTTGTTTTTTTTTTTTTAACTTTTGAATAGTCCTTTCTATTTCTAGGTCAAATAATAAGAGCTACTTACTAGATCTACCAAAAAAGAATTGAAGGTTTCCTCCATCACCAATAGCATGACATAACTTCCAATTCTCTGCCACACCTACTTTGGTGGAAGTGTTCTTGTAAAGGCTTCTCTGCCTTGTTATTGAGGCAAAAGAAGAGTCACTATAGTATTAGTGCAATACCCAAAGAGGAGATCTCTGGGGAGTGGACATATGTTAAGGTTGATCGAACAACTTTTAAATTTATTGTGTGCTTTATTTAGTTATATTTATACTTTTTGCATTTTTTTCTATACTCTAAATTTCCTACATGAATTTCATATGTTATTGCAAGTTGTAATTAGGTTAATTTGTGATTAGCAAAAATAGAAATATTATATTTTGGATAATTTACTTGTGCCTCAAAATGAAAAATATTTCAAATTTTGAATTACTTTTGTATGTGTTAAGTTACTCATTTATATTTGTTTTCAAAACTCAATGTCTAGCATAAAATGGAAAGAAAGTTTTTGTTGCAGTATTTTTAGATATATCAAATAAACTCCCCCAACACTTGGTACGCCTAGGATTAGTTCACCGAGGTCTTACAACCTCCCTGAACTTTCACATCTAATTTATTTTTAATCTAAAACTTTTCTCAAATTGATAAGTCTTTAATTTTAAAATTTTGAATATTTCATATTATGGACCCTGTCCAACAAGTCAAGTCATGCTACAAAGATGATATTTTTGTAGAAATTCTAAAATTTTTAGACCCTGTACTACCACACACATTAGGCTTCTTCATACTATACGATATATAATTGGGTAACCGTGCACACACACAGGGGGAGAGTAATAATTTTTTTAAACTAATCATACAATATGATATCTAATCGTACTGTACAATTTAACATGTTTTTCCTCCACAATGTAGTTAAATAAATCATGGCATGAATTTTTATCTATTTGTACAATATGATGTGAAGTCATACAGACCATTGATAGAGTATGAGATTAAGTTTGTACTATATTATACCAAATAAACATATTTATTTTTTTGAACTATTTGTTTAATATGATGTGAAGTCGTACATATGACTAATAAAGTATAAAATTATGTTTGTACCAGATCATATCAAATGAACACATTTATTTTTAAAATCTTAATAAAGTATGATGTGAACTTATACAAATGACTAACAGAGTATGAAATTATGTTTATAAAAGATTGTACCAAATGAACATAATTATTTTTGTAGCAGTTTGTACATTATGATGTGAATTTATACAAACGGCTAACAGTTTATAAAACTAAGTTCTTCGAAGTTCATACCAAAGAAGCCTTGATTTTTTGAACTGTTTGTACCAGGATGATCCACGTTCGTGGAATATAAATGTAGGATGGTTATCTTTAAAAAAATTTAGTTTTTGGACAAATTTTCTTGTGTTTTCCACATAAAGGGTCCTAGAATTATCTCAACTATCCTTTGCTTCAAATTTCCTTTGAGAGTGTGTTTGAGAGAGATTTAATGAGTGAAGAGTGAGATCTAGTGAAGGAGAGTTGTGAGGGATTTACAAGGTTGCCTAAAGTGAGGATCTCTTTGTATTCTTAATGTTTCTACCTAACTTGTTTGGAGGCTATTGAGAGAAGATCTTTAAGAGTGAATCAAACTTCTCTGCCTTTACTAAGATGGTAAAAAAGGATGTGAAGGTATGCTTTCATCACTTGAAGAGTGTGCGATGGCTCTCTACCACATTGGGTTGGTGGAAGAGAGTTTTTAAGGGCTTCTTCACCTTATTGTGGGGTTAAAAGGAGAGTCAACATTGTTTAGTTCAATATCTGGAGGAGTATCCAGGGAGTGGATGTAGGTTAAGTTAGATAAAACCACTATAAATTTTGGTGTTCTTATGTTATTTTTTAATTTTTTTACAAATTTTTATTTTTTTATATTAAAAATTTTATGGTTGAAAAATTCTCTATGATAATCATTTATATAAATAACTATATGTTTCAGGATTAGTGATTTAACTTTCTAAAAACATTAAAAAGGTTTTCAAAAATATAAGCAAAATTTTTTTAATAACCAATTCACCCTCCCTCTTTTTTAGCCTTGGAATAGTTCTATAAGGTCTAACAAATTACATGAACTTTAAAGTGCTATTAGAGCCAATTTAAAAAATTAAGGTTTAGACAACTTTTTGATAAATGATTGTTGCTAATTTTGAAACTAGATTACTGTTGAAGGATATTCAATCACTAGACCACCTTTATTTGATAACATTCCTTTTATTTTTTATAAAACTCACATGTACACTTTTTTATAATCAGTTGACTATCATAATTGGATATTAGTACATGATGTTAATACAAGATCTACTAGAATTGTTGATGGCATTATAATTGAAACAGCATTTACTGAATGAACTTTAGAAGAAAGAGAATTATCATAGTTAAATACAAAATATTTAAACAATTTTTTCTATACTTTCAAATCTAAGAATTATATGCATGTTTCTACTTGCAAAGCTGGAAAAGAGTTATGGGATAAACTTTGTATAACTTATGAATAAATAAATGAGTTAAAATAATCTAGGTTGAACATTTTATTACATGACTATGAACTATTTTGCACGAAACCAAATGAGTCAATTTCTAATATGTATATGAGATTTACTCATGTCATTGCTTCATTCCAAGCTTTAGGTCGAGAACTAACAAATTTAGAAAAAATTAATAAAATTTTATATTGTTTACCTACTATTTATGATGTAAAAATTACTTCCATGACTGAGTCTGATGATCTGAATGTATATTCTATTAATAATCTACTTGGATCACTTATTGGTTATGAGCAAGGAGTAAATCAAAGATAGATCGATCTAGGTGGAAAAAAAAGGAGAGAAATATAGCTTTGAAAGTTGACGATTGAGAGACTGGTCAATCAATGCCAGAGGATGAAGAAGATATTGCACTTATGACTAAGCAATTCAAAAGTTTTCCTAAGAGAAAGCAACAATGACATTAACATTGGAATAAAGATAAGTTCAATAAGAATCCAAAATTTACAAATAAAATCATTTGTTATGAATGCAGAATGTCTTTACAAATAAAGAGTGAATGCCGAAATCAGAAAGCTATTCCTAACAAAGATAAATTTAAGGAGAAAACAAATGTTAGAAAGGGTAAGAAAAGAATGTAAAGAGCTTTATGGGCTGACTCAGCTTTAAATACTTCAAAAATAGAAGTAGAAGAGGAGGTTACAAATTTGTACTTAATGACAGATAAACTTGATCATTCAGATCAAGAGGAGGTATGTGACATATCCTATGATGAATTATTTGAAGTTTATGAGAAGATTCATAATGCATATAAAAAACTTAAAAAATTGCATGCTAATCTTAGTATTGAGTATTTAAATTTACAAAAAGAATATGAAAATCTTAGGAATGATCATGCAACCATAGATAACAATCACATGGTTTTGCTAGATGAATTTGATGATTTGAATAAGAAGCTTGAACTATTGAAAATATCTTATGTTGAGATTGAATATGATTTTAAAGAATTTATGGGTGAATCTAATGAAAAGGAACATGATTTGAAGATTAAAATTTTGATTTTGGAAAATAAAAACTCATATTTTCAAATAAAATTGAAAGCTTTAAGGAAAACAAGATAGCTCCCACACTTGAATAGTTTTACAATCTTAACCAAAAGCATATAAGTTCAAAACCTAGGAAAATATATTATAGCTCATATAGATTAGTAAATCATTTTCCTGGTGTTAAATGCTTTTCATATTGAATGATGGGGCATATTTCTCACACTTGAACTATTCAAAGTAGAATATATTTAGTGTAGAGACCTAAGATTCATCAATCACAACATATCAAACATACATCTAGATTTTCATTATCAAGAAGAGAACCCAAATTGATTTGGGTTCGCAAGTCTAATGTTTGATAATTTTATAGAGACACTCTCATATAAGCCCTCATGAGAGCATTTGGTACCTATATAAGCCCTCATGAGAGCATTTGATACCTGGATAACTGATGTTCAAAATATATGATTGGAGATACAAATCAATTTATATTGCTAGAGGTTAGGACTGGAGGCAAAGTGATACATAGAGAAAACACCACTAAGAGAGTAGTAGATTCAGGTATGATTGGTAACAATTTTTTGATTGAAAATGAGTTATCGGTAGAAGACTTAAAACATAACTTGCTAAGTATTAGTCAGCTTTGTGATAAGAGTTTTAACACAAAATTTTTGCCTACAAGCTACATTATAAGCCAAAATGGAGTTGATGTGTTGGATTGAAATAGGCTAAATAATATTTACATGCTTGATTTAAAATTTGTTAAATCTTCAAATTCTATATCTAAAAACTATTATTAATGAATCTTAGTTATGATAAAAGACTTTATCATGCAAGCATAAAAAATCTTAGAAAGATTCACAAAATGGAATTGGTTATAGGCATACCTAAATTAGACTTCACTAAGGATCACTTTTGTGATGCATATCAATTAGAAAACTAAGTCAAGTCCCCATTTCATTCAATTAAAGATCTTAGAACTAGCAAATCCTTAGAAGTCGTTCACATGGATCTCTTTAGACCTGTTAGTACTATAAGTCTAGGATGAAAAGTTTTTGGGTATATGATTATTAATGAATATTCTAGGTACACTTAGATTAGATTCTTATAATATAAAAGTGAATCATTTCATGAATTTAGAAATTTTTATACTTGGATTCAGAGGAAGCTAGGTTATAAAATTCTTTCAATTCATAGTGACAACAATGAAGAATTTGAAAATAAAAAAATTAAAGTTTTTTTATAAAGAGCAAGGGATAAATCATAAATTTTTAGCTTCTAGAACTCCTCAAAAGAATGGGATTGTTAAAAGAAAGAATATAACTTCAGCAGAAATTGCTAGAGTCATGTTAGCTGAATATTCACTTCCTAATATTTTTGGACCGAAGAAATTAGTATAACCTATTTTGTTCTAAATAGGATGAACATTAGATCTAAGTTAATTAAGACACCTTATAAACTTCTTAAGGGTAGGACCCCCAACCTCTTATATCTATGTGTCTTTGGATGTAAACTGTACATACATAATAATGACAAAACTCTTTTAAGAAAATTTGATCCTAAATCTGATGAGAGAATTTTTTTTCGTTATTCAAGTGTTTGTAAATCCTATAGAGTTTTTAATAAAAGGACTTTGGTAGTAGAGGTGACCACTCATGTAGCTGTTGATAAATCTAATATTTATGGAGAGTCTTAGTTGGAAGAAGAAGATGTTGAAGAAAAAACCCAAGGAATTAAAAACATAAATCTTGTAGAAAGGGTTGGAACCAAAAATAAATTGCCTAGAGAATGAAAATATCCTAAAAGTCATCCTGAAGAACTAATTTTTGGAGACCTGAGTGAAGGTGTTAGGACTAGGCATGGACTTAGCAAAGAAGTGAATCACTCAATATATATTTTAATGATTGAACCTATTAATACAAATCAAGCACTTTTTGATAAATTTTTTATTCTAGCTATACAAGAAGAGTTGACTCACTTTGTTAGAAATGATGTTTGGGAGTTGGTAGAAAGACCTAAAAATTAAAGTGTTGTTCGAACTAAGTGAGTTTTCAGAAATAATATGAATGATTCATGTATAGTGGTTAGAAATAAGATAAGATTAGTGGCTAAGGGGTACAATCAAATAGAAGAAATTAATTTTGAGGAGACTTTTACCCCTTGTAGCCAAACTTGAAGCAATAAGGGTGCTTCTAGCATTTATCTGTATAAAGGATTTAAATTATTTCAAATGGATGTTAAAAGTACCTTTATTAATGGTTTAAAAAAAGAGGATGTTTATGTTAAGTAACCTCTAGGTTTTGAAAATTTTAAATTTTCTAATCATGTCTTTAAATGTAAGAATGCATTGCATGGACTAAAACAGACACTTAGGGCATTATATGAAAGGCTAAGCATTTTCCTACTAGAAAGATCTTTTATTAAATGAAGTGTGGACACCACTCTCTTCATAAAAAGAGTAGGAGATGACATTCTAATTATTTAAATTTATGTTGATGATATCTTATTTGGATCCTTTAATAAAGATCTTTGTGATGACTTTTCAAATACAATGAGTAAGGAATTTAAAATGAGTTTGATGGGAGAGTTGAGTTACTTTCTTAGTTTTGGCATAAAGCAAAAAAAGGATTTAACATTTCTTAGTCAGTTAAAATATATTAAGGATATCCTTAAGAAGTATGAAATGGATAAAGCTAAATAATTAAGTACTCCCATGAGTTCCTCAATTCAGTCAGATAAGGACTCTAAATTAAAATCTATTAATCAAATGAAATTTAGAGGGATAATTGGATCTTGACTTTATTTAACTCCTAGTAGATTGATATCATATTTAATGCTTGTCTTTCTACTAGATTTCAAGCTAATCCAAAAGAATACCGTTTGACTACTGTTAAAAGAATTCTTAGATATCTTTTAGAAACTCAAAACCTAGCGATTTAGTATCATGGGCACTACACTTCAATTAAAATCATTAGATATTCTATTCAAATTTTGTATGATGTAGGATTGATAAAAAAAGTACTTATAGAACTTGTCAATTCATTGGAAATGTTTAGTTTTCTGATCTAGAAAAAAATATAATTTTGTAGCCCTTTCTACTGTTGAAGCATAATATATAGTCTTAGGAAGTTGTGTGGCATAGGTTCTTTGGTTTAAAAAATAACTTATGGATTTAGGTTTTTTAATTGGTACTATTCCAATTTTTTTTGATAATATAAGTGTCGTTTTCATTTCAAAGAATCCAATACAATACTCCAGGATATGCTTATAGACATAAGACATCACTTTATTAGGGACCTTGTTACTAAAGGAGAAATTGAGCTACATCATTTAGTTGCTGAAAATCAACTTGCAGATATTTTTACAAAACCACTAGCTTTTGAAACTTTCAGTAGTTCAAGAACTAGACTGGGTGTTATTTATATTCATGCTTGAAAAAGTTGTAAGTATGCTAAATGCGAGTGTTTATATTTTTTCTTGTATTTATGATTGTATTTTGGTTTTTGTTTTTGATTTCTCTTATTTGGGGCTTATTTATTTTTTCTTTGATTTATTCATTTATTGATTTGAATTTGTTTTAAATGGGTCTTGTTTGGTTTATTTTAAAAAAATGTTTTGATCATAATATACAAATCCAATAATTGATTTTCATTCGTACTATGCGAACCTATTTCGTACTGTATAATTTTTTAAGATTTTTCATGATTTTTTTTTGGTAGAGGAATTTTATATGCCTATTCATTATAGTCATATAGTAAGAATACCTCATAATCTATATGAATCATCAGGGTTTTTTCTATATGAACACATGGCAAAATACTTTAGAATAAATTTATTTATGGTTTAGGGCATTACTATTTGGAAATCATCCTGAATGAACACATGTTCATCTATTTGATCCAGTTGTCAATTTGTGTGCAGATGAATTTAATTGGTAGGAATGATCATTATTGATAAATCACTCGGACAAACACATGTTCATATGTACATTCAATTTTTGTCAAAGATCTTACAAAATGACTCAACAGGAAGGTAACTTTATGTAAAGATGCTTTGCTATAATAACTTTTCTTGATAGTTTATATTAGCATATATGAACCCAATTTCATACTATATGAAGTTCAAAGTCATACATGCGATCTCAATTTGTACTGTGTGAAATTGTCTGATTTCTATAAATTGGAAGCTGTTCTTTTAATTTGTTCAATCTATTCAACATTCAGTCCTTTTCAATCCTTATGTCCAATCCCTTTTCAAATGGCAAGAGGTAGCAAATGGTAATGTCTTTCCAAAGGAAGTTCATATTGTACTGAACGAGATGATAATTTTCTTTCAAGATAGAATGAACAAGCCTACAATAGATTTGTTCAAGCTAATATTACTCCTTCCAATCTTCTTATTCAAGAAGATATCAATTTTTGAATTATGTCTCTCTTTAACTCCAATCAATTTTCATTCATTCTCACTTTGATCTATTCATTTCACTCTGACCCTTTTTATTATTTTCTTTCCAATATAAGAATAAGAGAGAACAACACCATAATGTCCTCGTATGTCTTCCACCAACGAGTTGAAATCACTAAAGTGGATTTGGGCACATTTTTACATCTTAGAATTGAAGGAATAAGGGCACATTATATGACTTCAAGAAGTGATTTTGATTGTTCTTCTGTAAATCAAACTCTTAGGGTTATACCTTCAATCCAACACATACGTCTTGTTCACACTTTGAATCAAAATTTCAGAATCATCCAGCATGTTTGAAAATCCTCCATTATTCATAAAGTTGGTGATCGAATCAATATCACTTGTTTGCTTAGTATAGTAACATACTACATATTGTTAAACACTCCATTTGATGAAGCCTAATTAATTTTAGACAACATTAATAACCTTACTGATATCAAACTCCCTGCTACTATAAGGAAGAAGAATGTGGCCTTAGGACACTTGATTTCCTATATCCATAAGAAGAAATATAATCTTATTCATCCCTATCCCCCAAATAATTTTACTATCTATTTTATTAATGCTTCATTTCATATTATTTCCCATCAGGATCAAGGGGATGAGGAAGATAAATTTGATGAAGAGGAAGGATCTCGTCCAGCACCTGCATCTGCTCCTATTTATAGACCTGAGCATCAATTCTACTAAGATTTAATACAGATATTTGATTGCCTTGATTCTCAAATAGATCAATGATTTGATCAGGTTTAGATTCACTTAGACTAGTAGGACTTTATATATAATAAAAATATGAGTGAAAGTTTGTTAGGGATGTTAAGCCCTTATGAACTAGTCCTGAGGCTAACCAAGAGGAGGGGGGTGAATTGGTATTTTAAAAACTTCTCGATCAAATCATTTACTCAAACCAAAAAATAATTCACCACAAGAAAAAATAGAGTGCAGAAATTAAATGCGTAAGTAAAAACAAAGGAAAGAACATATCAGATTTATAGTGGTTCGGTCAAACCTTGACCTACGTCCACTCCTCGGAGGCACCCTCTGAGTATTTCACTAACTTAGTGTCTCTCCTTTAGCCCCCACAGCTAGGCAGAGAAGCCCTTACAAAACACTACTTTTCACCAAGCTCAGTGAGGCAGAGAACTGACTCCTTTTACTTCCTCCTGAAGCAGGCAGAGAATTGACTCCCTTTGCTTCCTCCTAAAATAAAACTATCTAAATAGATATGGCGATTGATTCTTTCTAATTTGAGCATATCGACATGGCCGATAAAAAATCATCCAGGATGATATGCTTAATGACGGTTGCCTTAACCAGGATGCCCTAATTAGGATTTTTGTTTTTGACCTATCATCTAAGACAATTTATGGATCATCCCAAACGATGTTAGCAAAATCAAAAAACTCTAATCAGACAAAAACAATTCACTCAAGTGTGTGTGCAGAGTTACTTAGCATCAAGAACCACAAAGATTACAATTGACTCAAGAAAGGGAAAAATACATTAAAAATAGACTCAGACCTAATCTACCCAATCTTGAGCTGGCTTGAGTTGCACTTGATCTTGTTGACCTAAAATGTTAGTGAGAAAGAAAATCTTAGAAAAATAAGAAAGTTTTTTATCATAAAAATTCTAATTCATAAAACCAGATTTGCAACAATGTCCCCCTTTTGATGATGGAAAAAAAATAATCTAAGCAATTCAAGACAATGAACTGGAAGTAGTGTAATAATAGAAAATATAACTTATTAAAATTTCAAAAGAGAATAGTATAAGTACAACACACTTCTCCCCCTTTATACATCTCAAAAAGGAGGAGGAAAATATAACAGAAATAAAGCAGAAACTAAATAACAAAAAATAGAAACAAACTATAACGAAAGAATAACATAAAAAAACAAGTAAAATGATGACCCCTGATCATCTGAAGGAGGAGGTGGTGGTGGTGGCTGCTGAAAGTAGATAGACAGTGAGGCGAACTGTGCTCCAAACGAGGCCATGTCCTAGTCATGGTGCTGCTGCAGCTGCTGCTGTGCAATATAGGTGTCAAAATGAGCTAAGTCCTCAGCATGTTGCTTCTCCTATGTAACAACGTAAGTTTCAAAGCGTGCCTTCTACTAGTCGAATAGCTCGACCAGCTCATCTAGCTGAGAGTGCTAGCAAAGTAGAGCAAGTGCAGGAACAAGTGGGGGAGCCTCCACCTTTTTTGCCCCTTGAGCTTCCCTATCCCCCAGGTGAAGATGTGTAATGTGAAGTATATTGAAGGAATTATTGGAGTAGAAGGCAGGTTAGAAGTTTGGAGGAGCAGATATTGGAGGTTATATTTGGATTCTAAGACATAAGCAATGATATGTCATAGGGCTAGATTTGGTTTCCTCCTATAGCCCAGGTCATAAATAGTGGTCAAATGCTTAATGTAACAAAAAAAAAGTCAGTAACATTGAATTTGCGATGGGCGTAAATATAAAAGGTGGTGATCGAAAGAAGAGGAGTAATGTGGATGCGATCACCAGCTTTGGGAATACAGAGGTGTGAAGGATGCCCTGGATCATCCTAACATCTTTAAGTAAAGATCTAGTCTCTCCAACATGAAAGTGGGCATTGGTGTTACGAAGAAAGTGGTTGGCCGTAGCCGAGTCATAATCAGGGTCAGAACACAGGGTGTGAAGCTTATCCCATGTGGTGGAGAGTTATAAAAATTATGTGCAGTCCTGGTATGTAATCTCGATGGGGCATCGATTCACATACGATCTAAGAGAAGTAAAGGAAGAATTTATTCTAAGGCTTACGAAGAATTCAAATAGAAGCTCGGAATTGAAGGGGATTATGAGAGTGAGAATGAAACACAAAGCGATGTGAGTGAATAAGTCAAGTTTTTGATAGGAAAGGTGGTTTGGGTTGATTGATCAGGAAATAGTAATGCCGGTCATTTTGCAGCATTGGTAGGAAGCTTGACCATCCGCCTCCATGAATCTGTGATGATTAGTTACATGCGATCGTCCCAAGGCGATAATCCAGACGACCATTGAAAAAGTAGAGCATCAAGGATGATGAGGTGGATCATCCAGGATGATGATCAATAATGGATCATACCGACCAAATTTAAAATGTTTAAATGCACTGCCACGTGAATCTTTTAAGACAAACAGGTGGATTGTCTGGGATGATGCTCCAATAATGGATCATACCGATCAAATTTAAGGGTTATTAAACCTATTTCCACGTATATCATCCAGGACAAACAGGTGGATCGTACGAGACGATTACCAATAATTGAGCAAAGAGTAAAGGCATCATCCAGGACAAAATAGGATCATCCAGGATGATCAAGGACGATCAGATCATCCAGGATGATAATGTATCATCCAGGATGATAAAGAGAAAAAAGGTCAGAACAGCCATCAGATGAAATTTTAGAAGTGAATTGAATCGATCGTCCAAGATGATAGGAATATCTTCCAAGACGATGTGAGAAAAATTTTAAAACAGATAATGGATGGAGATGATCGGACAAGGCCCAAAAACATAAAACTTAAGTAAAAATGATAAAAGCATGATACGAAAAAGACATAAAATGAACAAAAACAAAGGTTTTTTTTATCAAGGCATGAATATGACATAGTTTCCATGTGATTGATTTTAAAGACTTATAAGTCAATGAATTAACGTCATTGGATTTAAAAAAATTGGTAATAGAAATGATCCTGTTATCCCTAACTCGAACTTCTCCCAGGGCAAAACTTCTTTTAAAACAAAGAACTAAATCAAAAAAATTAATTGGATAAGATAAATAAATTCATTCAAAAATTGGTTTCAAAAAATATTTTATAAAATAATATATCAAAGTAATTAGTTACGATTAATAATCCTGAAATCAAGCTTTTGAAAAATATTAAGTGACACATGAATTCTTTTAAGATTTAAAAATTTTGAAATGAAATGAGCTTGCTTTTGATGGGCTCATTTTATGCCTCTTGTCA
Organism: Dendrobium catenatum; assembly: GCF_001605985.2. Lineage (NCBI taxonomy): Eukaryota > Viridiplantae > Streptophyta > Magnoliopsida > Asparagales > Orchidaceae > Dendrobium > Dendrobium catenatum. The sequence continues at coordinate 345,957 of NW_021319192.1, forward strand.
ATTTGATTGGTCCTCTTTGCACATCTTTTGATTTTTGATACACTTTGGGTATATATATATTTCAATTTGATGACATTGCGTATCTTTTGATTTTGGCATTATTGGCCACTTTTTTTTTCATTTAATTTTGCAAGCTAGGTCCCTTTTCAAAAATTCTTAAATACTCTCAATTGTGATTATATCTTCCAGATATTAGAGAAGAAAAATCCACTCTCTAATATAAGGAAGAATTGATGACTCCTAAAAGGGCTGAAATTAATGACGTCTTTAGAGAGAGAAACTACCGTTAGAGAGAGAAACTACCGTTAGAGAGAGAAACTGCCAGAATTTTGAATTTTGATTTTGCAATTTTTCAGCAACCCTCATCACCGACTCTTGGTGATGATGGCGGAAGGCCACCAACCACCAGTCGGCGTGCATAAGAGCATTGGAAGATCAAATGGACTTATCAGAGAAGATCGTCGCCAACTATTTCTGCGTTTGGAATCAAAAAATGCTCATGTGAAGATGTTTGCAAGACCTCTGGTTATCAGAGATGTTAGTGACTCACCAGTAAAGAAGAATGTTGAAGTTGTGGAAGGTAAAGTTAAGAAAATTATGACAAGCCCTGATTGCATTACTCCTCGTCTTCAGAAATCTAGTGCAAATCTGAATCATAATTCTAATGGTTTTGAAGCTTCTTCATCAGAAATGAAGATTTTTGTTAATAAATTTGGCTGTTCAAATGCAATCTCTAGCCTATGGCTAGAGTTAAATGTGAATAACCTGAACCAAATTAACAATATATCCCATTCTGATGATAATCATTCTTCTGTTCTTTGCACTGGATTACCTGTTAAGTCTCTCTTGCAATCTGGGAATGCTGAAAATAATTATTATGAGGGTCATTTTGAGAAGGGAGAGGTTCAGACTGGTAATGGATGAAGAACATTTGTGAGGTTAGAACAAATGACAATGTGACTGGTCCTAAGGAAAGCTTGCCTAATGCATGGAAGAAGACCCAACATATCAAGCTTAACTGTGATATGAAATCAACTCCTATTTTTGATGATGGTATTACAGTGATTATTAATTCAGAATGTGAAAATGAAAATTCACATACTTTAAGGAATTCACTGGTTATTAAAGTATTGGGAAGCAACATCCCTTTTCCTGTCTGCAGCAGAGAAATTCGGAGGCAATGGTCCAAATTTGGTAATTTTCATCTCACAATTTTGGGTCTTAATTGGATCCTATGTTCCTTTACCAAGCCGGAAGCTGTGGAAGAAATCATGGAAGGAGGTCCATGGTTTGTTCGAGGAAACATTATTGGTTTGGATAAATGGTCCCCCTCATTCAACCCTGAATCTCTTTAAGGTCTTTCAGCATCTGTTTGGATTTGCATGCTATGTTTGCCTTTTCACTGTTGGGATGAATAGAATATTTCTAGAATTGCATCTATGATTGGACTTCCTTTATATCTAGATGGTAATTCATTTAAATGGGGAAAGAGGGAGTATGCCAGAGTTTGTGTTCGCATTGACTTAGATAAAAAACAACCCAAAGGAGTTTGGATTGAAGGAAAGCATGGTAGATCATTCCAAAGGGTTGAATATGAGACGATCTCATCTTTGTGTTATCACTGTAACAAAATTGGACATCTCAAGAACACATGCCCTCTTACCAATAACACTTCTACAAAGACATTTTTTCCTGTTACAAATGTAAGTAATGAAGGGATGTGTCATGAAGAAGGTGATTCTAATGAGCATGATTAATTAGGACCTTGGATACAGGTCAAATTCAGGAAAAATAAAGGATTTGGTAAAATTGCAATTTTTTCAAATCAGAAATCTGAAAATCAGAAGAATCCTCCCATCTAGATTGATCCCATCATAGAAGGAGAAATCATTGAACCACAAAGCAATATTATTGTTCAAAGTATAGAACCTGATGCCAAGGGTAACTCACTTGAGACTAACAACTCTGGCTTAAGTTTGAAGAAAAATTTCAATATCCTTGAAGAAATATTGGATTAAACAAACATGGGAGATACTAGGGAGAATGATGTTATTACTAAACAGGTTCAGACAGGGAATCTGCCACCAAATATTGTGGTTTGCGCTTCTCCAGATAATCCTATCAAGCAAAATTTGGTAATAATAAGTGATGTTATTATAGTTGAAAATGTTCTCAAGACAGCTTCAAGTAAATTGAAGTTATCTAAAGAAGTAAGGGATTTGAGCCCTGTGGATACATTCAGTAATAATAGAAGAGGAGTTAATAAAAACAAAAAGAAAGGTAGGGATTCATCCCCTCTTGGGAATTATGGCTTCCCTTATTTTTTGGAACTGTAGGGGGGCCAAGAAGAAGGAGGCTTCCCTCTATCTCAAGGAGATAGTAAAAGATAATGAAGGTTGTTTTATAGGTCTTATAGAGACTAAAACCTCAAGCTTTGACAAACTTGATGTTGATAAAGTTATTGGAAGGGAGTGGGATTTCTTCCACCATCTTGCTGAAGGTAATTCAGGTGGAATCATTATTTTACGGAATAGAAATAATGTTTCCTTTGAAGTTTTGGATCATTCTTCTCAAACCATCATTGCGATGCTTAAATCTCCTATGTTTGGCTCTTGGATGGTGGGGGCTGTGTATGCTAACAAGGATTATTGGATAAGGAGAAGTTTATGGGAGATGAATGAAAAAGCCACTAAAGAAGACATTCCTTCAATTGTTGGAGGAGATTTTAATTGCTTATTATCTAATGATGATAAGAGAGGTGGCAAGAGGTTCCTTTTTTCGAAAGGTCCTCAAGAAATGAAAATGTTTATGACTAACAATGATTTTCATGATGTTGGTACTATTGGTCCTAAGTACACTTGGTGCAACAACAAGGATGGAAATATGAGAATATGGGAAAGACTTGATAGATGTCTTCTCAATGCGACTGCTCTTCAAAAAGTTCCCTTGGCTCTTGTTAGACATTTAGCAAGGATAGCTTCCAACCATTGCCCTATAGCTTTCAAAATGTTGGAATCTCAACACAAAACTCATTTTATTAGATTTGAAGAAACTTGGAAATCATATCCAGCATTAAAAAATATTGTTTCTAATGCTTGGAGGAAGAATGATTATGGCAATGAGATGGATGTTTTACAAAGGAAGCTTAAAAGATCCTTGAGGTCACTTTTCTCCTGGAGAAAGAACAAGTGCAAGTGCCTAAATTCACTAAAAGAAAATTTTAAAAGGGAGATAGCTAATCTCCAATTGGAAGAAGCCTCTCTAGGTGGGCTGCCAGATGAAAAGCTGAAACTACTAAGATTTAAGGTGAATGAATTAAACATAACTTTGGGATGACTTGCTAAATGGTGGAACCAAAGAGCCAAGGTGAGATGGCAAGAAGAAGGAGATGTAAACTCAAATTTCTTTTATAAATTTGCATCAGCAATGAGGAATGGGAATCTTATTAGACAAATCAAGAAGGATGAAAATGTCTTTGTGGAAGATTTTGAAAAGATTTCAGTTGCTTTCCAGAATTTTTTGGAATGAAAATGGCAATCCATAAATTGTACTTTAGAAGGTTGGCCAAATTTCCCTAATGACAAAAAGCCTAACTCCATGGATATTAAATTCCTAAGCAGTGATTTCACTCAGGATGAACTAAAAAACTATTGTTTTCCAGCAAGGTAGAAACAAATCCCCGAGCTTGGATGGGATTAGTCAATCATTTTTTCAATTCTTTTGGAATATTGTTAAACCTCAAAGGAATTAGGGACGATGAACGAAGAAGATAACTCAGATCCTTGCTTGGAGCAATCTTTGTGAAACCTCTCACAAACTCCCCCTCACAAGATCCTCTCTCTCTCTCTCTCTCTCTCTCTCTCTCTCTCTCTCCCTTACTCTCTCTCTCCTCTTGGCTCTCTTAGGTCAAGATAGTAGTAAAAATACAATCTTAGGTAAACAAGAGGTTTTATATAAAAGAGCTACATATTTGCACTTAATCTCAACAAACCGACATTATCGTCAAAGAAGATCTATGGATAGTCTTGTACGATTAGTTCAAATGATTGAGTATCATCCAGAACATCGCCCTGAATGCATGCCTGGATGATGGAAAATTAAACTGATTGTCCCAGATGATTTCATGATCGTCCCGGATGATTAGTTCAAAATGACAAATATTATCCAACACATTGCCCTGATTGTATGTCTGGACGATGGAAAAATAACTGATCGTCCAGGATGATTAGGGATCATCCAAGATGATTAATGCAAAAATAATACACATCATCCAAAACATGTTTTGGTCATCCATAAAGAAACTAAGGTTTGTTTTACTGATCGTCTCAAACGATCCTATGATCGTCCCAGATGATCCTGCGATCATCCCATACGATCCTGTGATCGTCCCAGGCAATATGATCATTTAATCAAACATTAATTGCTTCCCTTAATTACCATACTAATTTAGGCATAATTACGCTTCATCATCTAGAATAACGTTCTAGACATTATCCAAAAATAAAACATGCCTAAATAGATATGGTGTGTAATTCTTTTTTATTTGAGCTTATCATCCCATACGATGATAATATCATCCAAGTTGATTTGCTTAATTGTAGCTACCTTAGCAAGGATATCCTAATTAGGGTTTCTATTTTTAATTGATCATCTAGGATGATTTGGGATTGTCTCGGATGATATGATCAAAATAAAAAAAATTAAAACAATCATAATTCTTTCACCAAGTATGTGTGTGTAAGGTTGCTTAACACCAGGAGTCACATTGTTACAAATGACTCAAGAAAAGGTAAAAAAACACTTGACATATATTACAAGCTGACTTAGTCCTAATCTACCCAATCATGAGCTGACTTGATTTGTAATTAATCTTGTGGACCTAAAACGTTAGAAGGCAAGGTAGTCGTAGAAAAATAGAAGTGTCGGAAATGTTTGCTATCATCAAAATTATAATTCCTAAATCTAGATACACAACAAAGTGTTCTCTTTGTACTATATGAATTTTTTTGTACTGTATAAATTCTGTAGCATTTACATAATATTCTTCTATGTTGAGCATGTAATAATGAGTTTTTTAATTTATATCATGTTGTATGATGTCATTATAATCTGTACGATTTAGTCTTTTTGTATATACGATTGGGGATGATTTTCATAATGTTTAGTTATTTCTATACAATCCAGTTGTTAGTTTCTAGTTTGGATGAACATAACCTTCATAAAATGATCTTTGATTTTTCGATCATCTTAGACGAAGAGTTTTCATCCGTACGATCTTTTGGTCAAAAAGCCTATATAAAATGACGCATTGAGAATGGAATTTTATGAAAATTCATTTCATTTTTGGCCATTTCTATTTATATTTTTCATCCCATACAATTTTATAATTGTACGTATGATCGCAACTTTGTACTATACAATATGTTATTTTTTCTTTAAATTTAAGGTCTTGGAGAAGTTTTTCATGACATTCGCATTCATTTCCAAACCTTCTTGAGTCAAAACCATAAGAATGGCCAATAGTAGAAAACATCCTAGCACTTCCAAGGGCTCATCCTCTCGATCTGGTAGAGACAACAATTTTATTTCTAAGGAAAATGAGGAAGGTTTTGATCGGTATGTTCTAGCCAAAATAACCCCTTATCGACTCCTTATTCAAAATGACATAAACTTCTTTATCATGCCCCCTTTTTCCTCAACCCAATTTTTTTGTATCCTTAGCTTGATATATGTCTACTATCATGAAACCTTTGAAACTTTTCTTACAGACACGAAGGTAAACCAAGATCACACTAGGATTACATCTTATATTTTTAAATAGCATGTTAAAATCACTAAGGAAGATCTAGGAAACTTCCTTCACCTTAGAACACATGAAGTTATAGCACACACTTTGACCTTTAGAGCATATTTTGATTGGTCTGAAATAAACCAGACTCTTAGAGGTATTGCATAAGTACTCTTAATAAAAATGCTAGGATCATCTAGCATGTCTTGAGAACCTCTTTCATTCCCAAAGCTTGTGATCGTATGAATTTGACTCATCTCGCATATCATATACTTATCATGGACTATATTTATAAACTTTCTAATATTGGACTTCCTCATAATAAGAGGAAGAAAAATGTAGCCTTAGAACACTTAGTTGCTTAAGCCTTAGAGAAAAAGTACAACCTTATCAATCCTGATCCACCCACTGAACTTCTTATTTTCTTTACTGATGCCATTTTTTGGGCACTCTTTGGTTGAGATCAAAGTTGTGAGGTAGAAGATTTTGAGGGAGAAGATAGAGCTCCTGCTTTAGAACCTGCACCTATACCCTAATTAGATCAAAAGTTTTATCAAGAAATGGTCCAATGTTTTGATAGACTTCATTCTTACTTTGATCAACATTTTGATCAAATTTAAACTCATCTTAACCAGCAGAATGTGAGGCATAATGAAGATATGGTGTGGATCCGAGGGTAATTTGACTTGATCAACATTTATATAGCTATGATCTTTAGGTACTTTATGGTGTTCAACCCTCCACCACCTCCAGATCAAGGCCCCTCGGGATATTAGTTATACTTTTATATTGTACTTAATTTTGTTTGTTTATGATTTCATGTGTTCTTGTTGTGATTGGTTCAGTTTTTAACATGTTGTATTTATGATATATGTATTGAATGAAATGAAGGAATGATGTTTTAACTTGCATTGAAATTTCTCTTATTGAAATGTTTATGTTTTCAGAGAGAAATCATTTATAGTTTATCTCTAGAATGGAATTTTGAATTAGTTTGCTCTACAAATTAATTTCCTTACTAAATTTATCCTTTCAAAAATTTAAATTACATTATAACTAGATATAGATTAGAAGATCAATTTTATGTTCTTATAGACAAGTATTACTTAGATATAATTGTTGTAAGATAGATGTCTTAATTTTATTTTATTTCTTTTTCAATGTATTTATTTTTATTAATTATTAAAATTTGTATTAAGATTTATTGATATTAAAAAGACTGAAAGTATAAAAAAGCACATAACGTGCCAAATTTTTAAAAAGGCATAAAATGTGCCACTTGTCTAAAAAGATGCGCAATATTTGTCAAAGTGTAAAGAGGCACAAAATTAGCCCAAATAGAAAAGATGCACAAAGTGTGCCACAAAAATAGAAAAGATGCATAATGTCGCCAATTGAAAAATTCATATTGCTCTTTCCGTTATCATTCTATCTCTTATATAAATCCATATAATTGACAATTACCTTCACTATTGAATTAGAAACTAATTCATCTTTATTTCATTATTTTTGCAATAATTATTTTATTTAATTTTTTTAGAATAAATAGTGAACCTGATTGACTTTTCTTATCTTAGTTGTTCTTTGATAAAAATTTGAAATTTTGTTTTGGCATAAGGAAGTTAATGTTGTATTTTTAATTGGATTAAAATCTTCTTCTTCATCAACAACTTTGATTTATCCATAAAAACTTTTCATTTCAAGATGTACTTTCCCTTTTATTGTTGTCAAAAGGGGGAGTCATTAGTTTTTGTTTGATGTTTTATTGTTTGATGCATGTTGTTTGATTTTATTCGTATGTGATGTTTATATGTCTTTGATATATGTATGTGTGTATATTTTGTTCATGTTATTTTTGTTGTGTGTTTATTTATTTGTTTTGTGTTGTTGTTTTTATTTAGGGTTGTGTTTCATTAGAACTACTTATTTTAAATTTCTATTTATTTAGGGGGAGCTTAAAAGAAAATTCGCCTTAGAATGTTAACACAAATAATAATTGTTTTGCCATCATAAAAAAGATAGATATTGTTACGTTTTAGTTTTCAAATCTAAGCTTTTATATCATGTGAGTTTTTAATGATACCAAAATATTATTGTGTTGATATTATTTCTCATAATATATATTAAAAAAATTGTGCTTGTGTTGTTTGTGTGTACTAATATTTCAAGAAAATCATACTCCAGACTACTGAAGACATCAAGACAGATTATATTAGGATTTGAAGACTATACATTTTTTTATTTTTCTTGAGTGTGAGAGAACGTATGATTATAATTAAGCAACCGTGCACACACACTAGGGGAGTGGGTCAACGCTTATATTTTTAAAACTAATCATACTGTATGACTCTAGATTCGTATGGGACTATTTGACATGAACGTTCCTCCAAAATAAAGTTAATCAAATCAAGACTTAGAAATTTTATTTTATATTGTTCGTACTATACAAAGTTGAATTCATACAGACGATGTCTAGAGTATGAAATGGATACATACCAGTTCATCTTGAACAAACTCATTATTTTATGAATTGATCGTATTATATGAAAAGAGTTTCATAGAAATAACATCCAAAGCATGAAATTGGTGCTACTAGTTTGTCCCATATGAATAGGTAAAATATTTGAACTGATCGTACTGTACAAAATGAGTTTTTTTTATATAATACATCAAGAGTATGAAATGGGTTTGTCCATATTCGTACCATATGAAGCATGATTTGATTTAACTAGTTCATACTGTACGATATAGGGTTCGTACAGATGATGACCAGAGTATGTAATGGGTTCATACGAAATTGTTTTGAACTAACTTGTTTAGTTTTGAACTATTCATACTATATGATGCCAGTTCATACATACGACTAATAGGGTATAAAATTAGTTCATCTAGGATTATATAAGGACTTTTTGAACTATTTATACATACGAAGTACGATCGTACTGTATGATCAAAGTATATCCAACTTGAAATTTTATTTTTTTGGATGGTTTTTGTTATTCTTTCTATATAAGGGTCCTAAAAACTGACTGCCCATACTTCTTCTATGAATTTTCTCTTAAGAGTGAGAGTGTTTTTGGAGAGTTTTTTGGAGTGAGGCTTCATGGAACTTGCAAGTGGAATTTATGAAAGATTAAAAAGATTGCTCAAAGGTGAGGGTCTCTTCGTATGTTTATCTAATCTCTATCATACCTCCTTGAAGACTCTTGAGATAAGATTCAATACTCATCCATCACTAGGAGGGCGAGAAAGGATGATAATACTCTACCATCATCAAGAGGGTGAGAATGGATGCCGACACTTTACCATCACTAGGAGGTAAAAAGGATGTTGGTACTCTACCATCACCAGGAGGGTGAGAAAGGATGCAAGTACTCTGCCACCACCAGGAGAGTGAGAAAGGATGCCTATTGTTTTTTATGACCAGGAGGGTGAGAAAGGATGATAGTACTTTATTGCACCAAGTTTTGGTGGAAGAGAGGTTATTATAAGGGCTTCTCCGCCTTATTGTGGGAATAAAATGAGAGTCACTTTGATATAGTGCAATACCTGAAGAGGGAGTCTTCAGCTAGTGGACGCATGTCTAGTTGGACCGAACCTCTATAAAATTCTATGTTCTTTTGTCTTTAATTTTCATTGCATTTTTATTTTTATGCAAGTTTAAATTTTAGTGGTTGGAAAAATATTTTGATAAAACTTTATCATTGTGTAAAAAATATTAAATCAATTTTCTAAATTACCAAGAATTTTTAAATTACTAATTCACCACCCTCATGGTTCGCCTTAGGACAATTATAATAGGTCTAATAACTTATTCAAACTTTCATTTGGTCATGCATTTGTGTTTATTTTTTCTCATGATTTTTATTTTTTATTCATTGAAGGGGAGTTTAGGAGAAAATAATTTTAAATTATAATTAAAATAATAATTATTTTTTCCATCATAAAAAAGGGAAAGATTATGGAAAATCATAAATAAAGATTGAGATTATAATTTCTTATGATAACAAAATATTATTTTTATGTTTTTATTATTTATCAATGCATATATTGAATATTTCTATTTGTTTTTGTGTACTAATATTTCAAGGAAATGATATATTACTCAAAATTATTAAAGACTTCAAGATAATGTAGAATAGGGTTTCATGTAATAGAGTATGTATATCCCTATTTTTATTTCTTGAGTTTGAGCAACTGTGATTGTATTTGGATAACCGTGAACACACACATAAAGAGAGTGATAATTGTATTTTTAAACTAGTAATACTATATGATATCTAATTGTACTATAAAATTTGACATTTTTCTTCAAGGATACATTTAAATAAGTCATGGCTTAAAATTTTTACCTCTTTGTATAATACGATGTGAAGTCGTACAAATAATTGATAGAGTACCAAATTAGGTTCATACTAGATCATACCTAATGAACATATATATTTTTTAAACTATTTATATAGTATAATGTGAAGTCATACATACGATTGACAGAGTTTAAAATTATGTTCATACCAGATCGTATAATATGAGCACATTTATTTTTGAATTATTCATATAGTATGATATGAACTAGTACAAAAGACTGATAGAGTATGAGATTTTGTTCATACCAAATAATTATTTTTGAGTAGTTTGTACAGTATGATGTGAATTTGTACAAATGATGGACAGTGTACGAAAATTAGTTTTTTGAATTGTTAATACCAAACCATCCAAGATAGTATAGCACGAATATGGAAAATTTCTCTTGAAAAAAAAATCATTTTGACAAGTTTTTATATGTTTTACATATAAAGGGTCCTAAAATAGCCTCAACTATCCTTTGCTTCAATTTTCTCTTGAGAGGGACCATTGAGAGTATGTTTGGGAGAGATTTTGTGGGGAGGAGTGAGATCTAGTGAAGGGAAGTTGTGAGGGATTCACAAGGTTGCCCAAAGTGAGGATCTCTTTATATTCTTCAAGTTTCTACCCAACTTCCTTGGGGGCTCTTGAGAGAAGATGTTCAAGATTGGATCAAGGTTCTTTGTCTTCATTAGGAGGGTGAAAAAGGATGTGTCAGTACGCTGCCATCACTTGGAGAGTGTAAAAGATGAGGGTTCTCTATCACATCGGGTTGGTGGAAGAGAGTTCAAAAGGGCCTCTCAGCCTTGCTGTGAGACAAAAAGAGTGTCACTACTATTTAGTGTAATACTTAGAGAAGGAGTCTGTAGGGAGTGGATGTAGGTCAAGTTGAACCGAACCACCATAAATTTTGGTGTTCTTCTATAGTATTTAATTTTTCTCGCATTTTTAGTTTTCTCCATTTAAAATTTATAGTTAAAAAATCATTTGTGACAATCATCTCTATAAATAACTGTATGTTTCAAGATTAGTGATTTCAATTTATATAAAGATCTAAAAAGGTTTTTAAAAATCCAAGAAATTATTTTTAATAGCCAATTCATTCCCCCCTATTGGTTAGCCTTGGGACAGTTCTATAAGGTCTAATAACCTACACGAATTTTCATTTAGGATATAGGAGGTTTATTTTAGATATTTAACATCATAGGTCTTACAAACCAATAAATTGAGTTTAGGATTGATAATTGGTTTGAAAATATTGAAGATTTTAGAGAAATAAAATTATGTTTAGTATGTCTAAGATTTAAAATAGTTTATAATATTGAAGGAGAATTTTTTTTCAATTTAAGAGAATTCAAAACTTTACTAAATAAACTCTAAGCTTAGTAGGAGGTTCAAAAAAATAGCAAACTCTTTTTTACTATTGGAATTCTTCAAAATCTCAAAACAACACTTCTTAATTTTCCCCATAACAAGAGTTTCTAAGATTTTAAGGAATTACCATGATTTCATAAAAAAATTTCAAGATTATTAGAAACCTACCCACCACACAATATTTTATGCTGGTCAATTTAAACTGAGATGTTGGCAACACATGCTCAAGGAAAAAATGAAGAATGCCTCCAAGGAAAAGAAAAAGGTAGTTTGAGATTATATGAGGCATAAGAATACTATCAATATAAAATATTATTCACTACTAAAGATGGAGGGAGAAACCTATCCCAAGTCGACTCACTAAAAAAACCTATGGAAAAAAAATCACACAAATTTTGTGTGTTCTGCTATTTTATGATTGAATGCAACATTCAAAATAATCTACCATCTGGAGAAATAGATACACTATTATACAATGGATTCAATGATAAAATATGGTTTTAAAATATATTATTTCTATAATCTAACATGTTTAAGGGAATAAACTATCATCCTGAAACATGATTATGCTATTCTATATGTATTTGAAAAGAGAAATAATATTTTGAAAGTTTTTCCATTCCTGAAACTAAAAGTAAGGATGAGAATATTATCATCATGAGATATAAATAAAATATTCTGTAAAGGATTTGGAAGCAAGAATGAGTATTGAAAAAATGCATAATTTTTATGATCAATTATAATAAAGAGAATATTGTATCATCTCAAAACATAACAATAATATTTTATAAAGGTATTTGAAAATAAAATTGGGTTTTGAAAATACAATGTATGTTTCCAAAGATCTTTCCCCTATCTTATGAGAAAAATTTAAGTTTATTTTGTTCTTGAGTAATAGGTTTCACATAAATGCAACCTCATATGTTTAATATCATCCCAGGAGAAGTGAATCTCCTGAGAGCGAGCACTCTTGATTAAAGTAATAATAAATATTTTTAAGATTTTAAAACTTATGATAAGGATAACATGCTTTTGAATTTTTAAAAAGAATTTGATTAATGTTGAGTAATTCTTTCTAAAGCCAAAGGAGAATTGAAAGAGTAGAGACCACTAGGATTTTCAGATTGCTCAAGAGTTCTTTAGCATATTCTATAGTTAGGCTTTAATGTTTTAGATTGAGGTTTGGTCTTGCTTAATTTGACATTTTTATAGAAATTTGGGACTCTGTGAATTCCTTAAGATCGACTATTACGATATTGTTCGTACTGTATGATTTGACAACTTTTTTCAACAAGTCATCTAGACAATTTAACTTCATCTGATCATACTTTACGATCTCAAATTTTACTATATGATTGGCTAAAAAATCTATAAATTTGATGGAATTTTATTGGTCAACTCACTGTATCCTTTAATTGCTTTCCTTCCTTCTTGACTCGTACTCTCATATCATTATATGCTCAAATCGTCGAAGGCAGCAAGTAAGGTTGACTGACCCAAGGAGGCTCTTCATCTCATCTCCTTACCAACAAACATTTTTGATATGCTGAGGATGAAGTTGCATACTTTAGATATTAGGAAGATCATATCACCCCCTCCAAAATGTCAAGTCAACCCGCATTGAACTATGAGGTGATGAACCTATTTTCCTCCACTACTATGCAATTCGTCCTCACTTTATATTTCTTTTTAATTTTGAGCTTCTCTACAAATTTTTTTTGCAAATCTTAGGACTAGTGCCACTACACCCATCATGAAATCTTTTGTGTGTCACCGTTCAGTAGAAAATACCAAGGAAGATTTAGGCGAATACCTCAATTTTTCAAAAGAAAGGCCTTGACCCCAATCAACGGCCTTTAGGGGTGATTTTGATTTGAGTGCGGTCAATATAACCATCTGAAATGTTGTACTAAATCAACACCAACCTCTAGTCTAATCCTTAAATCAAAATGCATGTATTATCTAGCATGTCCTTCGATTATCTATAATTCCTAATGCTAGAAATCGTATCAATATTAATCAACTCCTTTCTCTAGTTGTCTGTATTATTAAATTAGAAACCGAATTTAATAAAGCTTAAATGATTATTTTTTATATTTAAAATTGACTCCCATTCTACTTCCTTTGACTAGAAGAAAGTAAAATATTGCTCTTGGTCATGTCATTGCCTATTTTTTGAAAAAATGTATGAGCTAACCTACCTTGTGACTACTAATCATCTTTTTATTTTCTATGCTGATGGTTCCTTCTATATTCTTTTCCATTATCATGAGGGGTAAGATCCAGACAAACTAAATTTTGCTCATTTTTAATCAGTTCTTTTATGCACTTTGTGTTTACTTTTTTTATGGTTCTTTTGATTATTTTTTATTTATCTTATTATTTTGAAAATAAAATAAAAATATTTTAAAATTAAAAAAACTCACAGCCCTATTTTTCAAATCTATCACTTAGTGAAAGGGAGATTAAGATAAAAGAATATTAACTTCTTATTTAAACAAAATAAAAATTGTTATTATAAAAAAGGGAGCTTATTGCAATCCAGGATCTCTAGCTTGTGATTTTAATGATAAAAATTATTAATGATTGAGATTTTATTACTTCTAGCATATATACTCCTACATCATTATCTTCTTCTAAATTAGATTCACAAGATTTATCAAATTCTTCAAATACTACATGGTTGGTCTCCTTTACCACTAAGGTCCTTTAATTGAAACTCTATAGGTTTTACCTAAAGAAGAATGAACTAGGAAAACTCCTTCATCAAACTTAGGGTAAAAAATGTTTAGTGGATCTTTTTAATTTATCAGAATGAAACATTTACATATGAAGATGTAAAGGTGAGACATATTGGATGTTCTACCCTTAAGTAGTTCATATGAAGTCTTATTAAGTTTGGATCTATGATTTATCCTATTCAGGACATAAGAAGAAAGTTGACTACTTCTGCCAAGAAATATCTAGGAAGTGAATATTCTACTAACATGGCTCTAGCATCTTCTACTAGAGTTCTATTATTTCTTTCATCTACCTTGTACAATTGAGGGGTTCAAGGGGCATAAATATTATGTTATATACCTTGCTCCTTACAGAATATTTTAAACCTATCATTTTCAAATTCTCCATCATGATTACTATGGACAATCGATATTTCACATCATAATTTTCTTTATATCTAAGTGGAAAAATTCCTAAATTTCTCAAATTAATCACTTTTATATGTTAGGTATCTAACCCAAGTGAATCTAGAAAAATTATCTATAAATACATATCTAAAGGTCTTTCTAACTTGGTTGTACCAACCTATCCAAATAAGTCCATTTGAAGAATTTACAGTGGTATAGAAGTGATAATGTCCTTAAGGGAATGAAAAGGATTTTTGAATTATTTTCTTTATTGACAAGCATCACAAAGCTGGTCTTTAGAAAAAACTACTTCGGTTATGCCTCTAACTAGGTTTTTCTAAGTGATCTTCCTAAGAGTTTTCATATTTGTATAACATAATAACCTATTCCATAGCTAAGATCCATCAACAATATATTTTAAAATAAAGAATTTGAATAGTCAATACAATTCAAATCTAGCATGTAAATACTGTCAACTCTTTTTCCTTCGAAAATGATTTTTCTATTTAAGCTTATGAGACACTTAATAATTAAATTTAATATTGAAACCTTTAGTGAACAATTGGGTAATACTAAGCAGTTTGTGCTTCAATCCATCTACTAACAGGGTATATTTAATAATAAAATTCTTTGAGTTGCCAATTATATATGAGACCACAGCTTTCCTAGTGGTGTTGTCTCTCAATATTACCTTGCTTCCTATCCTGGCCTCTAGCATGATGAATTACTTCATATCTCCAACCATGTATTATGAGCATCCACTATCTAGGTACCACATGCTCTGACTAAGCCTTTTGTGAGAGTGCCACTATAAGGTCAATCAAAGATTAGATCAGGGAAACCAAGTGAGTTTGGGTTTCGCATTATGTTTTAATGAATAAATGACATGTATGCTATAATGTGATGCAATTTGTTTAGGCCTCCACATAAGATGTGATATTTAGTTTACTATACACATATGGGCTATGTGACCTAGTGTTCCATAAGGATAACACCTAACATATGGGAATGGGTTTACCAATCTATGTGGGGTGTTATGCCTTTTCCTAGGGGTATGAGATGATGCATGCTATGTTTTGGGGTTAAACCATTATATTAGTGTAGGTAGGTGTTTATTATTTTGTAGTGCAATAATTTTTCTGTCAAAAACTCATTTTTATTTTCAAAACTTTAAACTTCACATTTTAATGTACACCCACTAAGGTTTAGTTTAGAAGCTAGTCTTTTTAGATTTTTATGTGCTTCTTCTAGTTTAAGATGCTTGGATTTCAGGGAGTTATGTTCTTTGATTAATTCAATATGCTTCTTATTTAGATCATCAAAATTATTAAAAAAGGAAGCATGTTTTTTATATAAACTAGAACAATCAATCCTAACACAATCATACTCTTTTATTAATTTAAAAAACTTAACATTCAAATAAGCATGCATTTTCTATAGATTTCTCTATACATCATGAATTTTTTATAGAAATATTAAAAAATTAATTATATGAAAGCTCACATACCTCATCCTGATTAGAGTGATGAAGTCTATTATTTTCCATATGGCATTGATAGATTACTTCCTCTTCTGCTTTTAATTATGATGAGTCCAATGTGAAGTCTGCCCAATTTTGTTTTCACATTCTTTGCTTCCCCATTTTGACTTTAGTCTTCTTCTTGATTGGGTGAGCTTTTAGGTTGCAGCAATCTGACTTTAATTGACATGATTACATGTATTCAAAATAATTAATATTAGATGAAACCTTTATATTTTTACTATTTTTACCTTCATTTAAGTGTTGATGACATCTTTGTTTTCTCTTCATAAGGCTTTTGAATTGTTGGGTCATCAATGATATGTCATCATCCACATCAACTATAAAGCTATTATTTTCTGAGTTATTGGCTTTTAAGACCACATTTTTATCCTTCTTTTTGTCACATACATTTAGAAGTATTTTACTCACATATCACTCATAATCAATGAGAAAGCCAAGTATATTATCAATAAAATAAACATTTAAATCTTCAGATTCATAAATTATAGTGACTTTAACATCTTAGTTACTAGGTAGACGATTGTTAACTTTCTCAAAGCTTAAAAGCTCTCAACCTAAAGCATGCAAGGATGTCACTATTTGAGTATACCTAGTGTACATATCTGATATAGTTTCATTATGTTTAATGCAAAAAGTTTATAATTATGCAATAAAATATTCAACTTAGATATTTAAACTTCACTAGTACCTTTGTACATAATGTATAGTTTATCCCAAATGTCCTTACCAGTGAAATTGGTAGAAATTCTCATGTAATCTTTAGAATTAAATGCATAAAAAAGCAGTTTAAACATTTTGGATTTAGTTGAGCCAAGTCTCTATCCTCATTACTCCATTCAATAAAAATTATCTCTACTTTAACTCCATTAAAGAATCTAAAAGGTGTAGAGTATCCCTCTAGAATTATATGCCACATGAAGAATTAAATTGATTGCAACAAAGTAAACATTCAGATTTTCCAAAAATCAATTGAAATATTATGGAAATATTATGAAATGACAATGGGTGATTTATAGAATAAACCTCTGTATTATTTCAATTTTCATAATATGCCATTTGGTATTTTCTCAGAGATTTTTAAATCACATTTCTGAGATGAGCTCCAATGCTAAATAAAAGTTCAATTGAGGGTGTTAAGCCTCGTTGAACTATCCCTAGGCACACAAAGAGAGGGGGGCAGTGAATTGATAATTTAAAAAAAAAATCTTTTAAACATAAATAAAAGTCCTTATGATATTTTTACAAAATTTGAAATAAATAGTTTGATCACTCAATATGGAAGCGAATGAAAATAATTACAATTAAAGTGATGATGATAATTTAATCAAATCAATCTAACATCAATCATAATATTTTTAACATGTATATTTTGAGAAAATAAATTACAAAAGAGTAAATTGCAAAAACTAAAATATGGAAATAAAATAAAAACGAGCACACCAGAATTTTATAGTAATTTGGTAAAATAATGACCTGCATCCACTCCCAAGTGTCCTCCTCTCCAGGTATTAAACTAACTATTAATGTCTCTCTTTTTTTTTTTCCCACAGAAAGACAGAAAAGCCCTTATAAGAATCACTTCCACCAACTCGGTGCGGTGACAAATTGGAATCCTTTCACCTCTATGGTGAGGCAACAAACCTTGGAAGTTCTTTTCACCGACTTGGTGAAGGAAGAAAACCTAAAAGCTTTTTCACCCTCTTGGTAAATGTAGAGTACCTCGACCTTTGACCTTGAAGCCTTTCTTCCAAGAGTAGCCCTTGCAAATTCTCAGAGCCCTATGGAAGAATCAAGGTGCAAGTTTGCTCAGAGCGACTGTGTGAAAATGTTCACATTACTTCTCCTCTAACAAAACTCACATTATCCTTCTCCAGTCTCTAAGGTCTCTCACAGCTCTATCAAAGAATTCATTCAACAACTAAAAGTCTCTCTAAGAAAATATTAATAAAAAGATTTAAATACCATGTCTCCAAAAATCTTAAAATTTAAATTCAGCCAAAACTATTCATACAATTCGATTAATGATCGTATAATATAATTAGTTCAAAAATCATATAATATATAGTACGATGGAACAACCCCTATACAAACTATTTAAAACCTATATTTGGATCATATAGTATGATCAGTTTAATTATTTTATGATCGTAAAAGATGATTTTTGAAATGATTGAAAATCCTCTCCACCAATCGTTTAGTACGATTGACATCAAACCATATGATTAGTTCAAAAGTTAAGTTTTTCTTTTTCATCTTTATCTATTGTACAATACAATACACATCATGTAGTATGATCGACCAAATTAGCTAAACCCTGATTTGATCGCTAAATCATAGGGATTAAATCAAGTAAAATTTTAAATATCATACTGTACGAGCGACACCATTTATTATGATCAGTTCAAAGATAAAAAAATTAAAATGCTTGGGTAATTTTGAGTACCGGTTAGGGTTTTTATTTTACATAGATCGTATAATACTATTACTTTAAGAACGTTCTTTAAAAATTAGTTATTTTAAATCATTTCAAAAATAATAGATTGTATAGTACGATCTGGATTTTATTGTAAGATTTGTTCAAAATTCTAAAGCTTATTTTGTCACTCCCCTGTGTGTGTGTGCACAGTCGCAATAATAGCAGACACCTTTAGCAAGACTTCGTCTCAAGAAATTTAAAAATAAATGAAATAAAATTACAAACTCCAGCCAACCATATTCATATTCTATACAAGCACGAGCCCTAAATCTTCTTGCTTAGTGTATGACGTATCTGAAATGTTAGTGCATACAAAAATATATATGCAATAGAAATAGTAGGATAAATGAAAATATAATAAATAATATTTGTAATTATCAAAATCACAACCATGGGATCCTATATTGAAATATAGATTTCAGTTTGACGTGCAACATCATGAAATTACCTACTTCTAGGTGTGAAAGCTAAATCTAGAGACTTTTATAACATAGTAATTCTATAGTATAATATCCAAGATATATCATTCTACCAACATTACTCTAAAGACTACTTTATCTATTACAAATATCCTACAATCTGCTTCATTTGACAATATTTTATTTGGTGTTGAATAAGAAATAAGTATAATTTTATATATAGAGATAACTTTTCTTGTAATCCTAACATGTGCAATATTGGCTTTCTGCTTCCTTATAGAAACTCAATCATGGTGCTCATTGCTCAGAGTAATAAAAATAGGAGGTTGAAGAGGCTACTATTGATACCATAAGCTAAAGAGAATCTATTATGAATAGAAGGGAATAAGACTTTCATTATGGGAAGATGGAAAAGAAGATAAACTTGTGCATCCCATGGATGTCTAAAATTTTGAAATTAGAGATATGTGGTGTCCTTAAGATAACTTTAAACCTAATGAAAAAGATAAGAGTGAGTTGATAGCTCATATCCATACAATGATATTAGGGATTCTATGACTAAGTCATGTTGTGATTAGATAAGTTTAATTCAAATTTTATAGTTTGCGATGCTTTATCCAAAAGTTAGAGAAAGATATTATATTAGTAATAGATTGTATTAGTCTAGTCGGATAGTTATGGCTCTTAGTTTTTTGGAAGAGAAGGTCTAGTGATAATATTATCATATGTGATATTAAATTTTTAGATTGCCCACATAGTTCACCTACAAAACTCAAGGAAGGCTCTTTCCCAAAGATATATGGGTGTTAAAGAGTAAAAGGGGAAGATATGTTTGTTCTTTTCATATGAGAGATTTCAAAAGGAGGTATAAATGAAGATAATGACGGATGTAGGAATATTATATTTCATCTGAATAGATATAAAATTGCGCATGAGAAGTCATATTGTTATAGTTAAATTTAAAGAAAATAACGAATGTGTCAAACTCCTATAAAGAATGAGTTCCTTAAGGTTAAATATAAATGATGAAACCTTGAACATTATGTACATTTATATTTTCTAAATATTAAAGTAAAAAAGAATTTCTTTATAAAAAATGTGCCATAATATTATTTTAATTATTAAATTTTAATCATAGTGAATGTCGAAATAATTGAAAATATATTAAAAATGGTTTGCAAGAGTTCATCATGCTAATTTTGAATATTTTGAAATTTTATTTTCAAATCGCAACAAGTAAGTATTTGGCTAACTGCTTTTAGGGCTGCAAACGAACCGAGCCGAGCCGAGTATGTGAGTGTTCTTGTTTGTGTTCATTTAATATCAGCTTGTTCAAGTTTGGTTCATGTTTGTTCGAGCTTTAGCATTTATGTTCATGTTTGGTTCATTTAAATTAAGGAGTGTTCATGTTTGGTTCATGTTCAGTTCATGTTCGTTCGTTTAATGTTTATCGAGCTTGTTCGCGAACATATTTAACGAATTTTTTTAACTATCAAACAAACACGTTCATGAACATATCTATGAACAACTACATTTATAATAAAAGCAATGGGGCGGAACCAGCCTTTTATCTCAGGGGGGCAAAATTTTCTTATTAATAGACAAATATAAAAAAAAAACAAAAAAACAAAATGAGGACATAATTCAAAGTGAAATCTTGTATTCCAATATGATAGAAAAATTGAAAATTATTACAATTTTATCAATCTATTTTGCATTTTTTGATAATATTGGACTACATCTTCATTAGGAATCAAATCAAATACATCTTTTTCAATGTAAGGCACAAGACAATCATTGAGCCAATCATCACCCATCCTACTACGCAATCGATGCTTGATAATTTTCATTGCTGAAAATGCTCTCTCCACTGTAGCAGTAGCAACTGGTAAAGTTAATGCTAAAGTAATAAGTCTGTAAGCTAGAGGATACACATCATTCTTCTTGAACTTAACAATCTTCTTTTCAAGATCAACAATGCTTCTTAGAGAGGAGAACTCTTCACTGGTCCGCATATCAATAATATAAGTTGATAATTGATTTTTAAGAAAAACAATCTCAATTATAGAAAAATCACTTGGATATAACTCTACTAGACATATCAACTTCCCCTCATCATAAGCATGAAAAGAATCACTTGGGTTTAAGCATGACACACAAAGTAGTAGCTCTGTACTTGATTCAGAAAATCGATTATTTAGCTGTCAACTACAGTATAAAATAAATCGGCACGATAATGATGTAGATTTGTTATTTCTTCACCTCTTCGCACTGCTCGACGTCGAGTTTTGTATGTTTCATTCATGTTTGGAACAACAACTTCAAAAACACCACAAAATCATGACACTTCGGCTAGTAAAGCATTCCATCCATTCTCCCTTAGTAGTTATAATCGTTGTTTAGATATTTAAACCAACTTCATCGCATTTTCAATGTCTTGATCTTTTCTTTGTAATGATTGCGATAACTCATTCGTAATACCCAATATATCAATCATCAAATGCATTGTAAAAATAAAATCAAAAGACTCCATTGTATCAATCAGAACACTCGCTTCAACCGATTGCTGATCATGAACCCCTTCTTCCTTAACAATCTCTAGGACTTCAATCACAGAAGCATACATACGCATGATACTAATCAAAGAATATAAATGTGAACTCCACCTAGTATCACTAGATTTCTGTAAATTAGTCTCTTGATTCAAACCTTTTCCACTCATGAGATTGCCATTTTTAAGATGAAGAAGGACTTTATCATGCTGAATACTTTTAAGAGTATCTGATCTCTTACAGGAAGCTCCAACAGTATTAATAATTCTAGAAGTGAACTCAAAGAGATGCTTTACTTGCCAGTTATTCTTTGCCACTACTACCAAACATAATTGGAGTTGATGAGCGAAACAGTGAACATAAAATGCTTGAGGATTATCATTTAGAATAAGGGCCTTAAAACCATGAAATTCCCCTCGCATATTGGATGCCCCATCATAACCTTGACCACGTATCATTTGTATGCTCAAAGAGTGTTTAGCTAGAATGTCTTCAATGGCTGCCTTTAGTGTAATTGCATTAGTGGATGTGACATGTTTGATACCTATAAATCTTTCAATCACTTGGCCCAACTTATCTACATATCTCACAGCAATAGCAAGTTGTTCCTTTGTAGAAACATCACGGGATTCATCAACTATAATTGAAAAGTATGAGTTACCAATATCTTTCATGATATATCTTAAAGTTTCAGCTGATGCAGCAATACATATTTCTTTCTGGACTTTTGGTGAAGTTAACTTCAGATTTGAGCTAGCATATGCAGATGTCACTGTCTTAATTTCTTCATTATGATCAGTTAGAAAGTCAAATAGCTCTAAATAATTTCCTCGATTATCTGAATTGGAAGACTCATCATGACCATGAAATGACAACCCCTGACGTAACAAAAATCTAACACAATCAATGGCTGCAGTCAACATGATCCTATATTCCTTTTTGTTCTTATCATCTTTGCTTAACCATAAAGCAGGAAGACTGTGTTCTTGTTTTTTCATCAAATCTTCACATTTTTGTCTAGCCTTATTATGTATGCTATTGTGATCTCCAATGTGACATAATAATTTCTCTTTCTTCTTCCAGTTTCTAAAACCTTCTCCAATAAATGAATCCCCACCACCTTGACCTTTAATGATTTGCTCTTGAGGTTTAAATAGATAACAGTAAAGACAAAAAATAGCATCTTTTTGCACACTGTACTCTAACCAATCAGAGTATTCATCAAACCATTTCGAATTGAACCTACGTGCAATATTTCCATATAAAGTTTGAGGAAATTGATAACTTCTCGGTTGATGAGGTCCCTTCAAGAGATAAGATCTCCGAATCTTATCTCTATCATTAACATCATAACTCCAAATAGGAAGTCGGAGTCCTGGATCTGATGCTAGATTATTAATATCAATTTCTACTCGCTCTTTTCTCTTTAAATAAGGCTCCATTATTTAACCCTAGAATGAAATTTATTACCAAGAAAAAGCAACCGTCAATCAAAATATTTATATCATAATAAACAAGTATGCTTATACAATAGAAACTTCAACTTAAACATTAAAAACTATGCTATGCTTATTTTAATAGATTATACAATTAAATGCAATTAAGTATCATACAGGCTACATGGAAAATTGAACTTCCTATTTCGTTGTGAAAATCGAATGTGTCATTTAAGGATTTAGTAAAGTGATTTACCTCTTTTGGAACAAAACATTTAAGAGCTGCCAGCTCTTGCCCTGCACTAACATCCCACTCGAGCAAAGGGAAAGTAAATTGTTCTATGAAGACCATGGTTGCTACTATCTACTTTATAGTTTTAAATTTATTGAAGCATCTGAATCTTTTGTGTCAAAAATCAAAGTCCTTTGTGGTCTAGTGCTAAACTGAAATGCAGGTTTTTTATAGTTGTTCCATATAATTATCACATTCAGTTGGAAACACATTGACCTCAAAAAGACCACAAGGTGAATTGAGCAGGGTAAGTGCTCTATCAATGTAGCTGTAATTGTTGCAATCAAATTCTTTAATCAATTCAATGGCTGAAGCTGGATTTTTGAAATCGGGCAAAAGTGTAGCAGCTTTCTCAGCAAGTAAATTCATGTTAAAAAAATTTCATTTTAGTGCTAAAAAAATTTCATGTTGTTCAGTCTTATAACTTATAAGCCTAAATAAGTTGAGCAAAGAGCCAAAGAAATTGTCTTTCTGCAAAAGAACAAACTAATTGTTCGCATTTGAAGGATGAAAAATTGTAGAATCAAAAAATCTCTTCTTTTAGTTTCTAACATCGATGGAAATCTGTGATCAGTTTTCTCAAACCAGACAGACTTTCATTTAAGAGATTGATTATTGATCTTTTTTTTTTCTTTTATAGGTTTCTCTCAGCCAGGAGAGGATCTGTTTTTCGGAAGAAGCAAAGAAAACAGCGAAAGAAGCAAAGAAATGGGCGAAAGAACGGAAGAAATGTTGCAGCCCTAACTGCTTTCAATAAGTCTCGGTATAATATAATTATGTTATAAATTTTTTTTAGCGGAAACATCTACACAATATATATATATATGAACTTTTTTTATTGAATATTCGTTTCAAATCGCAACTAAATTGATATTTGGATAACAGCTTTGAATTTTCACTAGGGTTCAGAATATTAAAAAAATTCTTAATATATATAATCGCTTACAATTCTTCATATATAACTTTAAACAACGCAGCTAGAGCTGTCATACAGATTTATTGAATCGAACCATCGAACGGCTAATGAAAGAGATTGAACTTGAGTCAGAAATTATAAACAAAAACCTATAAACGCGTGAAGACCATTGACTTCCAACGAAAATCGAATCCTTAATCAGCACGCCTCTCCTTATTCCTCCTATCATCTTCAAAGCCCAGATTATCCTACACAGCAATAGTAATTAATTACAAACCCATCCAATTAAATCATAAACCTCCTACCTAAACCATCATCATCTTAAACTCCTCAAAGCTTAAAACTCCATCTCTATTAACATCAAACCTACTTATCATCATCTCACATTCTTCGACTGTCCTGCTCTCTCCCAATCTCTCCAACGCCGCCCTCAAACTTCTAGGAGTGATGATTCCCTCTCCTTCAAACTCATATACCCTAAATGCCTCCTTCAAGTTATTTCGCTTCTCTTCGCCCCCTTCGCTGTTTGCTAGCTTCATGAAATCTTCCAATCCAAGCATTCCATCTCCATCCGAGTCGACCGATTCAACCGCAGCCTTGGTTTCCTCGATCGTCAGATCCTCCCCTAAGGCAAGCATGTAGTTCCGGAGCTCAGTCGGGGAGATCTTTCCGTCGCCATCTTCATCGAAACGCGACATGATTCGAGCCATGTCGACTTCTTGTTCTACTTGGTTTGCTGGAGATGAGAGACGTGGGATGGGCTTGGGAACTTGAAGCTGAGTCTGCTTGACCGTCGTGATTTCCTTTTTGCGAGGCAGCATGGAAAAAAATTTGTGGAGAAAGGAATGGTTCTGATTTGATGCTGTGGCTTCTTTAAAAGTTTTTTTGATGACTACTGTGGTAGCCATATATGCGAACGTTAAGAGAAAGGGATCAAGAGACGGGGATAGCTGATTAGTAAGAGGTTGGCTATTGTTAATTGGCATGCAGCACGGGCGGTTTGGGTGTTTTGAAAGATGGTTTCCAGTTTCGATGCTTATGTTATAATTAGGACAACGATTATTTATATAGTCGGACATGAAAGAACTTGAGAACCTTCGTTGAAGTTACAAGTATGGCAAAGATTAGAAGTACACACATATGTTGATCAACAGAAAAATCGAAGTCGTTCTTTCATCCATTAAATTCTAAATATAAAAGTAATTATGAAGTTATATTATTATTTTTGTAGAAGTGTAAAATTTTTTTCTATATTTTTTATTTTTAATCGTAACGTCTACATCACAAACTGGCTAAAGATAAAATTCGTCTCCGTTTTATATCAGAATGATTTTTTAATTATTTTAAGAAATAGCAGCTAAAAATTTATGATAGAAGGCAAAAACTTTTGGAAAATATTTGTCTTGTGCTTATCTTGATTTGGCACGAATCTTGAGGCAAACATGAGTTGGAGTCATCAAATATTAAAATCAGAACCCTTCGAACTTCGATTTCAGCAAGCTTATAGTTAAATTGAACAACTCGAGGAGATAAAGACAGAAAGAAACAGGTGAAAGAGACGAAAGGAGAATAGAAAAGTATTATTAAAGATTGTCTATTACAACAGTAGGATATAGCCTCTATATTTATAGATAAACTAGGTAGTATAACAGAAGTGAATGGCAGAGAATATGCCATGTGTTTAAATAGTATTGGTTGACGCTTTGTGTTTATTGAGCTGCTCTTTTAGCCCCTCGCAAACTGATGGTGAAGGCTGAACTGTCAGTTTAGATCTGAATAAGTGAAACCGAGGTGTGGAGAGTGGCTTGGTGAGAACATCAGCAATTTGATCTTGAGTAGATATGGGAACAATTCGGATGACTTGAGCTTGGATGTGGTCCCGAGTAAAGTGAACATCGACTTCAATGTGCTTGGTTCTGGCATGGAAGACAGAGTTGTTGGCGAGGGCGATGGCGGACATGCTGTCACAATGAATGTTGGTAAGCTTGTCTTGTATGATGTGAAAGTCGGACAGTAGCCTTCTGAGCCAAATAACGTCAGCGGTGGCCGATGCAAGTGCACAATATTTAGCTTCCGTCGACGAGCGAGCAACAGATTGTTGTTTCTTAACTGTCCAAGAAATTAATGTCTGTCCAAGAAACGAGCAGTAACTAGAGATAGATCGGCGAGTGGTGGAATCAGATGACCAATCGGCATCAGAGAATGTTTGAAGATGAAGAGAGGATTTGGATATAGGTATACCAAAGTTAAGAGTACCACAAATGTAGCGAAGAAGACGTTTTAATTGAAGAAAATGTTGAGGTAAGGGATTGTGGAGATGTTGGCAGAGTTGATTGACGGCAAATGAAATATCTGGTTGAGTTATAGTTAGATATTGTAGAGATCCGGTGAGTTGACGATAGACAGTAGGATCCGAAAGAGTTGAATCAGTGAGAAGGCTGACGGGTGCTTTGGTATAGGAGGGATTAGAGATCGGTTTGCATTTAAGAATACCTTCTTGTTGAATGATAGCCTCAGCGTAAGGTGTCTGTGAGAGATGCATAGAGTTGGAATGATGAAGGATATTAATGCCGAGGAATCTGGATGGTTTCCCTAAGTGTTTGATAGAGAATTTTTTGCTGAGTGAGGCAATTATGTGAAGAAGAGATGTAGGATGATTATTCGTAAGAAGGATGTCGTCAACGTAAATGAGCAGGTAGGCTTGATTGTTGTTGTGATGATAGGTGAAGAGTGAGGGATCTACATTGCTTTTCTGAAAACCAATATTGAGGAGAGCTTGAGAAAAGGTTTGGAACCATTGACGAGGAGCCTGTTTTAGTCCGTATATAGATTTGCGAAGAAGGCAGACGTGAGTCGGGTGTTGCATATCTTAAAAACCATGAGGTTGTTTCAAAAAGATTTACTCATGAATTGGGCCGTGGAGAAAAGCGTTAGTGACATCAAGTTGGTGGATAGGCCAATCGTGGTGAAGAGCGATGGTGAGAAGCACCCTGATGGAGGGAAATTTGGCCACGGGACTAAATGTTTCTTTGTAATTTAAGCCGTATTCTTATCGGTTACCTTGAGCAACAAGTCTCGCCTTGTAACAATCAATGGAACCATCAGTGTTCATTTTAGTTTTGTAGGTCCAGCGAGAGCCAAGAATGGGAGCATTGATAGGAGGGGAAACAAGATTCCATGTTCCTTATTGTTGAAGAGCAAGGAATTCAGATGCCATAGCTGCCCGTCATTGAGGATATTTAAATGCATCAATAAAGGATGTGGGAGTTAGAGGAATTGGATTGAGTTGATGTTGAAGGTTGAGCTGCTGTCTAGGCTTGAGGGAACCGGTTTGCAGCCGAGTAGTCACAGGGTGTTTGGAATGAATAGGAAGAGAAGGAAGCGGGATAGCAGGAGATGGCTTAGACATTGGAGTTGCGTTAGATGGTGTGTGCTAAGAGGAATGAGGTGCGCTGATTGCTGTAGATTGCTGAAGGGAACTACTGTTATTCGTGGGAGTTGATACAGGATGGGAAGTAGGGGAGAAATGTGATATGAGAGATGTTGGTACAAGCAGGTTGGAATTAGAAGAGATGTTAGTGGGAACATTGGTGGAAGGACCAGATTTGGAGGAGTAAGGGAATGTAGATTCGTCGAACGTGACATGACGCGATATAGTAATAAGACATGAGATGAGATCTAGACATTTGTATCCATTGTAGTTAGTAGCAAAACCAAGAAAAACAAAGTGAGGAGATTTGATGTTAAGTTTGTGTCTAGTGTGAGATGGTTGAAGAGGAAAGTAGGAACAACCGAATACCTTGAGATGAGTATATATCAGAGGTTGGTTTAGAAGGAGTTGACGAGGAGACAAGTTGGATGTATTGGGAGAGGGTAATAGGTTTATTAAGTAAGCGGCCGTGAGGAGATCGTCAGGCCACAGATGGAACGGAAGATTGGCTGAGGTGAGAAGAGTGCGAGTAGTTTTGATGATGTTCATGTGCTTTCTTTCAGCAAGGCCGTTTTGCTCCGGGGTATAGGGGCAGCTGAGTTGATGCGTGATACCGTGATTTTGAAGATAGGTTTGAAGATTATGATTAGTAAATTCTGTGCCGCCATCACTCCGTAGATATTTAATTTTACGACAGTATTTTTTCTCAACGACTTTATGAAATTTGATAAAGGTATTATAAACGTCAGATTTGTGACGAAGTAAAAATATCCAAGTATATCTTGATGCATCATCAACAAATACGACATAATACTTGAAACCTTGAGTAGACGGAACTGGTGCAGGTCCCCAAACATTTGTGTGGATAAGCTCAAGAAGTTTGTATTTATGATTAGTGGAAGAAGAAAAAGTAAGTTTGTGACCTTTTGAGGTCTTACAAGTTATACAATTCGAACAAACTACAAGAATATTGAGTGATTTATTCCTCTTTGATATGGTAGCAAGACCTTGAGCGTGCGGATGGCCAAGGCGATAATGCCATCGAAGATTCAAAGAAAGAGTAGCGGTCAGTGCTTGATGAGCTTTGGATTGATTCTTAATGGAGGCGCAGATCGGATAGACTCCGTTACGGCACGGACCCGAGAGAAGAATCCTGTCTGTCTTCGGATCCTTTATGAAGAAGCCAGAGGAGTTAAAATAAATTGACAAATTGTGACCGCGAGCAAGCTTAGAAACTGAAAGAAGATTGTGAGAAATATTAGGATGAAAAAGAACTTTAGGCAGAGTTAACATACGATGAGGAATGGGTAGGAGGCCACGACCGGAGTGAGAGATGGGAAGAGTGCGTCCATCACCGATTGCAAAGTTATCAGAGCTGCTGCACGCTTCTATGTTGCTGAGTTGATCAAGATTGTTGGTCAAGTGTGAAGAAGCGCCTGAGTCAAGGATCCATTCGGAGAGAGTGGCTGAGTTTGAAGCAAGAAGAGCAGTAGAGGATGAGTTCGTTGTAGGTAGCTGGTGTAATATCAAAAATCTGCTCCAGGATCGTCCAGGACGATCTGGATCGTCCTGGGACGATCGGTTGTAATTTTGCTCCAGAATGTGCCCAGTTTTGCTCCAGGTGATTTTCTGTACATATCGTCCAGGCCGATTTGGACATCGTCCAGGACGATTGGCACTGTAGAAAATATCGGCCTGCGAATAGTTCTGGGAACCGTCCAGGACGATCCAAAATGGTCTGATCGTCCTGGGACGATTTGGCGATCGGCCGGGCCGATCTGTGTATTATAAAGCTGATTTCAGTCGTTTTGAAGAGAGAGAAAAATCAAAAAAATAAAAATTAAAATATCTGAGGAGAGAGAAAGTCGAGAGAAATTTGGGAAAAGTTGATTTTGGATGACGCGGAGCCGTTTTCGTCCGAAGAGACTGTTCAGGATATTGCTGTGCGC